>NC_025995.2:113337457-113604957 GCF_000442705.2 Elaeis guineensis
TCAAAACAAGAGCAAGTGAGACATAGATAAAGAGAGAGGCAATGGAGAGTAGTAGGAGCACTAGCAGGCTTAAACAGCGACTCGCTCGCATGTTTAAGCCCTCTTCTGTTCTCCGCTCCACCTGCAACGGTTCCACCTCCGCTGCCACCATCCTGAGCTCCACCGCCTCGAGCCGGACCCTTTTGCACGACGTCGCCCGTGAGCCCGTCTTCGTCCCCGGCCACCACCGTCACCGAGGTGTCGATGATGATGGTATGTTTTTAGCCCATAATGGTCGTCGTCATATAGCTCCCGTCTTGCGGCTCGCCATAGATTGTGAAGGTTGCCGACCCACCAGAGATCTTCCTCCTTTCATGGCCAAGAATGAGAAGGGGAGACATGGGAAGAATAAGAAGAAGGAGAGGAGAGTGAGGGAGACGGGTGGGTTCTACGTGACAGGAGAGGGGGAGGGGAGGATGTGCCCTCCAGCTTCCCCTTCCTCTCCGTCAAAGAGTTCTTATTACTACTATTGCTTCAATGAAGTGGAGAAAGATGATCAGAAAAAGGTGGAGAGGAATAAGAAGAAAAAGAAGAAGAAGAAGAAGTTACTGTCGCATAGTTATGGAATCAGTAGCTCTTCTTCTGTGAACACTGATGATGGATTCGAGTTCTTTACTAGTGAAGATCAAGGAGAGGGTAAGGAGGAGGAGACCGAAACTTTCTTCTCATCGAGGAGCTTCTCCTCTGATTCCTCCGAGTTCTACCAGCGTCCCATGCCCAATGCTAAGAAGAAGAATAATAAGAAGGCGTCTCGATGTCCACCAAGAAGAAGATCAAAGAATCACGACAATCGGAATGCCCACGAGGGGTTTCGGCCCTTGGTTTATTCGATAGCCTCGAGGAAGAAGGTGAAAGAGTTGGAGGAGGAGAAGAGAGGGTTTGCGGTAGTGAAGAGGTCGAGCGATCCTTATGGTGACTTCCGGAGCTCGATGGTGGAGATGATCATTGGGAGACAAATCTTCGAGGCAGAGGATTTGGAGAGGCTCCTCCATTCTTACCTCTCTCTGAACTCCCCTCACCACCACCCAATCATCCTCCAGGCTTTTTCTGATATATGGGTAGTCCTCTTCGCGGTCACTGATTGTCCAAATCTGATGTAAGGTTATGGTCTTTCTCTTATTGTTGGAATGTTTACTCTTTACTGGGTGTTAGTCACTGACTGCAATATCTGTCTGCTGTTTGTGAGTAATCTCTCAAAGATCTCTGTTACTTTTCTTCATCCTTGTTTTATATATTCATTACATCCTCTCCTCCTCCTCCTCCCACATGTGGAATGGAAATAATAGCTAAACGCAGTAGTGTTAGGGTCAAGGGAAAGAAGTAAGTCGAAGATTACCGGTTGGCACTATAAGAAAATAAATTATTAACTACAAAAAAATTTTATTATTAAAAAATTAAATTTATTATTAATAATAATTAGTGATGAAAATTTCGTTGCTAAAATTTCATCGCAAAAAATACCATCATTGATAATATTTTACGACGAAAAGTCTATTTTCATCGCAAATAACCTTAATTTGCGACGAAATATTTTAACCGTAAAAAATAAAAAATAACAAAATTTATTGGTAAAAAAATAATTTGTGATGAAAATAACAGTCACTAATAATAATTAATAGTGACGAAAATATATTTGTCGCTATTATTCATTTTTAGCGATGAAAATTTTTCATCGCAAAAAATTTTATTTAATGAAAAAATAATAATTAAAAAACTTTAGCGACTAATATTTACATCATAAATAAATATTTTTTTGACGGAACTTTAATAATAATTAAAAAACTTTAGCGACTAATATTTACATCATAAATAAATATTTTTTTGACGGAACTTTACGTCGCTAATAAGTATTTACGATGAAATTTTTTTGTCGCTGTTAATTATATATTTTTTAAAAAATTAAATCATTTTTGTAAATTTTTACGATGAATATTTCGTCGGTAATAATTTTGTCGCTAATTATTTTTTTAAATTTTGAATATATTTTTTTAAATTATATATATAATATTTTTTATAAATTAAAAAATTTGAATAAGAAATTTATACAATAAAATGATAAATAAATTTTATTATTTTATTATATTAAATTAAAATTACAAAATTTTTTAAAAAAAAATACATCAAAGAGCCGTCACATATCAGCATGTGGAGAATGAGGTGGGGATGGAGAATGCTCGACGGAGCTTGGACCAGCAATGGAGCTTGGACCGGCCTGCTGCTGCCTTAGCATCTGGATCGTCTGCTCCATCTGCACCATCTGATCCATCATTTGGATCTGAAACTGCTGATACTTGTCGATGCGTTCAGTCAGCTCCTGAGCTCACTGCTCAGCCTGCTGTCGATCCTCGGTAATTTATCTCTGCACCTCCATCAACCGAGCCTGGCACGTAGAATGGATCTCAACCCTAGATGATCGTGAAGATGAAGGAGCAGTGATCCCATATCCTAGACCCCTAATATAACAGGGTCTCGTATCGAGCACCTGATCACAGATCTCATCATTTGTGGGTGCAGTCAAGTCCTCAAGGATAGGGTGGGATCTCATGTCGGTCATACAATCCTGAAAATAAAAATTAGAGTTATTTTAATTTTTTAATAAAGATCAAATTATGAATAAAAAATTAATTAAAAAAATTTACAAAAAGCTCCTGGCTCCCTGTCGTCTACTTCCTTGACCGTCGCTGGTGGGTCCGCTGGTAGATATCGATCCTACCAGGAAGCTCGCCACTCTCAATATCTCTCTGCAATTTGAGAATTATTTAAAAAAATTTAAATAATTAAAAAATATATATCATAATTAGAAATTTAAAAAATACGTACCATGTGCTTCATATGGCAAGCAAATGATCTCAAACCCCCACAATGCGGCACAGTCTGTCTCGTCCGGGTCACCGCATTCTGAGCACATCGTCTCTGTAAAATTAACAGTACAATTAGTAGATAACAAATATAATTTAAGAATAAATGATTAAGTCATTAAAATCTAAAGAAAAGTTTAGATGTGTAACCTGATATGCCAGATCCTCGTAATGCCGGCATATGGTAGTCCAATCATCGATGGTGATGCTATCGTAAGGCTGCAGCCGTGCTGCCTCCTGTCCATCAGCCTGCACCATCCGGTATCAATGTTGATGCATGTGATCACGATAATCCTCGAAGCGCAAGGATAGATGAGTATCAATCGCTCGCCTCACACGATCATCCTCAAAATCGACGATGTCAAATACACCCTCCCAATAACAAACATTAGAAGAATACTATACAAATTAAATATTCGTAATATAATTTATTTTATCTGTAAGTGAGTATAGAAAACCTGTCTCTGAGCCGGGACAATATGACGCCAATCGAAGAGCGTTACCGAGGTATAGCTATGGCATATGACCTAGCTCGACCTGCTATGGCTCACACCATCCCCTAATGGGTCTGGTGTAGCCTCTATCTGGAGATGCTATCCCGGGTGCTCACATCTCCAACACTCTAAAGCGAGATTCTTCGATGGACCTCGCCTTCGCCTGACCACCGATGTAGACTGACCTAAAATAATAATAAATAAATCATTAGTATGATCCAAATAAAAGAATCAAATTTGATTATATATAAAGTGTAATGATTAATACCATTGGGACCAGTCTCACTGGGATCCACCTCACTGGGACCCGGCTCAATCATAGTCGGCTCACTGGGATCTGCCAGTGCATGACCCTCTGACACTGGAGCCGGTGAGACCATGGAGATCGGTGAAGGTGCCTCAACCTTCGAGCTATCTGCAGGTAACTATGAACGCGACCGTCGTCGTCTATCTCCTAGTGCCATATCTGCAAGAATTGAGATGTAAATAAATATAATATTATATAATAATAATAACAATCAAATAACATTCTAATGAATATAATTATATCACATACCATTATTGTAACACAAAATTGAACGAAGAATAAATATTTACTCATCAATATTCGTATCTTCCTCGATGTATAGATCTTCATCCGAATCATAATAATCGATATATGTATCGTCTTCTATTTCATTATCATTTATGAACTGATCGTCGTCCTTCGACTCATCCAGATTAGATACAAAATCAGCTTCAACTTTGTTGGATGGGAGATCAACCCTATTCAAAGGTGTCGTTACAAGTTCTTCATCAATCAAAAATTCGGCTGATTTTTGTTCTTCTTGCTGAAAAGTTTTCTCTTCATGTAAATCTAAAATTTCATCCATCTCTAATCGAGTTGGTATGTCATATATGCCTCTAAATATTATTTTTTGTACTACATGCCAATTACCTCGATACTTTAGATCTTTCAAATATATTATTTATTTCGCTTGAGTTGCTAATATGTTCGACTTATTTTGGTACCATATTCGTGCAAGATTTATATTAATAAATTATGAATTAATATGAATCTCGATCTTTTTATTACTAATATCTCATCATTCACACTGAAACAAAAATACATAATTACTGGACCTATACTTCAGTTCTATGATATCTACCAGTACACCATAATAATCAATCTCTTCTTCTCCTTCAAATCTTGTTGTAGTAATTCCACTATTCTGGGTCGTTGTTGCATCTCAAGCTCTCTTGTGTGAAATCTCATTCCTCCAATGATACAGGATGTGTAGTGATTAACCCTTCAATTGGGACCATATGCTAAATCGTACAACTCATCGGTTGCACCCACTTCTTTATTGAAATACTTATATTTTATCTGCATCATAAGATAAAAAATTATATTGATTGAAATAATATTATTTATAAGTAAATAAATAACATATCACTAATGCAACTTACAAGATCACTAAACTATTTTGTAAGTTTTTTTCTATATCGATCATCGACATCCGTATTATTCTCTCTACATAGTATACTCTTGTGCTCATTGCAAGAAATTATAATTTTTAATTTTATATTAATATAAAAAAAAATTTTGATCATTAAACAATATCGTAAGATGATACTTACTCAATAAAATCTTCAATTTCTTCATAATTATTTAGAATATAAAAATATGCCTTAGATAGCTCGTTCAAGTCCATAAATTTAAATTTTCTAGCATCAATAGGTCGAACCGTTTGTTTAAATATAGACAATGTTGACTCATTGTCACTCCATTCATGGTCTGCATTACGATCTGTATGATTAAATTTTATTTCGATATCATCAAGATACATCGAGTAGAATGTGACAGACTCGGTAGCTACATATGCTTCCGCTATAAATTTTTCAGGCCTTGCTTTATTGCGTACATATTTTTTTAAGGTGCACAAGAATCAACAAACAAAAATAAATTTAAATTTTATAAATATATTTATATCTTATAATTGATATGATAAAATACGTATAACTTTTTTATCTTTCAATAGGATACATCCATCGATAATATACCGGTCTGATCAAAAGAGCTTTCTTTGAAAGATGGACAGCCAGATGTACCATAACATCAAAAAATGATGGTAGAAATTTTTTTTTTAACTTATAAAAAATGAGTGCGATATCTTTCTCTGATCTCTCAAGTAAATTAATCTTCAATTTTTGAAAATATAGTTCTCGAAAGAACACTCCCAACTCCATCAATGCAGTTTAAACATCACCACCCAAATAGCCACGTATAACCACTGGAAGCAAACGTTGCATCATCACATGGGAGTTATGACTTTTTATGCCAGAGATATTACCATCGTTGTTTCTAACACACCGCGATATATTTGAAGCATATGCATCAGGAAACTTTATAATTTTGAACCATCCACAGAAATTCTTCTTTTTCTCTCCAAATAGCGAATAATATGCGGATGGCATAAAAAATCTCTCACCTCGACGAACTAAATGCAACTTTGATCGAATTTTCATTTCTTGTAGATCAAGATGGGTATTTGTACCATCTTTTATTTTTTCTAAAATATTCAATACAGTACCGATGATATTATCACAAATATTCTTTTCAATGTGCATGACATCTAGATTATGATGAAGTAGTAGCTACTTCCAATATGTTTAGTTCAAAAAAGATACTTCGCTTCATCCAATTCAGCTCAACTTCAGTACACTTCCGCTTGCGAGTACCCGATATTTTTTTAAATCAAATATTTTCAATAATTTTAAGTTGTTCTAAAATTTTTTGTCCACTTAACTCCTTGGGTGGCGGACGTTGATCGGACTTACTATTAAAGAATTGATTATAACGGATCCTTCAAGAATGATTAGCAAGAAGAAACCGTCGATGATCCATGAAATATATTTTCTGTCCGTGCTTTAAATATAAGGAGGATGCATCCCTATTGTATATTGGACATGTCAGATATCCTTTGGTGCTCCATCCAGATAAATTTTCATATATCGAAAAATTATTTATAGTCTATAAAATCGAAGCATGCAATTTAAAATTACTTCAACTCACAGAATTATATGTCTAAACTCTATTGTCCCATAACTCTTTCAGATCATCAATCAAAGGTCATAGATATACATCAATTTTATTATCTGAAGCTTTCAGACCCGAAATCAACAGTGACATAAAAATAAATATCTTTCATGCACTTTCAATGTGACACATTGTATACAACTAGCATCACAGGCCACATGCTATAAGAAATACTCATATTGCCAAAGAAATTAAATCCATCTATCACTAGACTAAGCCTAATATTGCGTGGGTCACTCGCAAAGTGCGGATGCTTTGCATCGAAGTCTTTTCATACTAAAGAGTCAGTCGGATGGCTAAGTATGTTCTTTTTTGAAACCCACTGCTCATAATGCCATCTCATTTTTTCAACTGTCTTTGTGGACATATACAACCTTTGAAGTCTTGGAATCAATGAAAATATCTCAAAATCTTTTGAGGTATCTTCTTTCCTGTCCTATTATCGATTTTGTATCTAGGCTCACCGTAATTCGAATATTCAGTTGCTTGTTCATTATTCTTATAAAATAATATGCAGTCATTTTTGCAGGCACGTATAGGAGTATAGCCAAGTCTAATTTTTTGCATGTATATTTTTGCTTCAGAATATGATTTCGGCAGTCTCTCTCTATCGGACAGAGCTGCTTTAATCAATATTAAAATTTGATCAAATGACTTCTAACTTCATTGGTTCACGATTTTAATATGAAGTAATTTTAACAAAAACTCTAACTTGAAAAACTTTGTATAATTTGGATAAAGTGGCTCTCGTGCATCCCTTACAAACTTTGCAAACTATTCAGAGGTCCCTTCTACCTCAAGCTGGATATTATGTTCATGATCAGAATTGCTTTCAGATGCAATAGTATTCATCCATACATTCGAACAAGCACTTTGATGTAAATCATCTAACAATTCTTCTATACCACTATGTTCGATAGGTCCATCAGCATCACTATCATCTTTAGTATCGTCATCGTCATGCACCACCTCATTCGGATCACCCTCCCCATGCCATGTCCAGCAAGTATACTTCTTATCCATACATATTGTAGCAAATGCTCCTCAACAAGTGTTATGTGATGGTATACCATATTGACACATCTCTTACATGGACACTTTATCCGACTAGCACTGTCAGCCTTATGCCGTGCAAAGTCAATGAAATCTCAAACTCTTTTTTGATATTCAGGTAAAAAAATTCCTCTAGCATTCATCCAACTTTTGTTAATATTGATCTAACAATAAAAACAAAATCATTAACAACCAAAAAAAGTTCTATGGTATTCAGGATCCCGATTCGAATTTCGGACTGAATCACGTTCCGAATTTCAGGCAAAGTCCCGACTCGGATCCAGATCCGGATCACTTCATACAAAATAACACATATTAAAAAAGACATACAGACAGAACATTAACACAGAAAATATGTGGCCCTATCCCTTTATGAAGTAAAAATACATGATTCTATCCTTTTCAAACCATTACTAATAGGTGTGGCCCTATCCCTTTCAAAAAAGTAATAATCTCATTATTGTTATTAGTGGATATTTCGTCTCATTTTTATGAAAATTTCAACAGCATCTCCCCATGATTTTCCAAGTATATGATGTGGATATGGTGCCCACGCATCCTATCCACCACATATCCGAAAAATAATGGATAGATAACTACTGAATATCACATAATGAAACAAAATATTAACTATTAACAATAATAATATTATTACTTTTTTAAAATGTCTGAATACGGAACATTCAAGTTTCGATCTCAATGAAGATCGAAACTTGAATGAAAATCTACAACTCAATATAATTTAAGTACCATCTTTGAATGTGCATTCGAAGATGGATTTCTAATTTATGAAAAAAGAATAACTTTGTATTAAAATTTTTTGATCAAAAATTTTAATGAAATTTTTTTTAAATAGAAATATCTTCTTTATTTATAATTTCAGCAGCATACAAAACAGTACATAAAATAATTTAATTATAACAAGTAACAGCAATATGCATTGTGTTAGTGAAAAAATAATCAATCAAATAATTAACTAACTTCACTAGTAACACTAAAAAATAATATGCAATAATTATAATGATTTCGATGCCCTAACTGGGCCCGACACTCCCCGAACCCGACCAGACCTGGCACAGACAAGACCCGACCCACCCCGACTCCAACCGATCCAGGCCGACCCGACCCATCTCCACCCAGGCCGACCCGACCCGCCTCAGGCCGACCCGACCCACCTCATCCCTGCCCGACCCAAAATCGACCCAGCCCAGACCCTACCATCCCTGACTCGACACGGATCGGACCGAACCTGACCTGACCCGACCCGCCCCAACTCGACCGGACCTGACCCGACTCCATCCGACTTGCCCCAGCCCGACCCGACCTGCCCCCACTCCACCCGACCCACCCCGACCCGACCCAGCTCCACCCGACTTGCCCCAGCCCGACTCGACCCAGCCTGACTCGGAACCGACCCGACCCAGACCCTACAATCCTCGACTCGACACGAATCGGACCCGACCCACCCTAGCTCCACCCAACCCACCCCAACCCGACCCGACCTGGCTCCACTCGACTCGCCCCAGCCCGACTCGACCTGGCCCGACCCGCCTCATCCTCGGAACCGACCGGGCCCAGACCCTACCATCCCCGACCTGGCACCATGCCCGGCACGCCCTAGCTCCACCTAACCCACCCCAGCTCGACCCAACTCGGCTCCACTTGACTCGCCCCAGCCCGACCCGATCGGACCCAACTCCACCCAACTCGCCCCAGCATGACCCACCCCATCTCGGCCCGATCCACCCCATCCCAGTCTGACTTGGCCCAACCCGACCCGACCCAATCCAGCCCAACCCGCCCCGCCCCAGCCCCAGGCCCCGGCACGCCGGCACCATGCCCGGCACGCCGGTTCGGGCACGCAGGCCCGTCGTCCCAGCCCAGGCAGCCGTCCCCGGCACGCCGGCCGCGAAACGTCGCCACCATGTGGCCGCAGCCCGTAGGCCCCAGGCGACCGTCCCCGGCATGCCGACACCGGTCCCGGCATGCAGGCATGCAAGCCCGCCATCCCGACCTAGGCGGCCGCAGTCCGTAGGCCCCACGTAGCCGCAAACCGCCGTCCCGACCCAGGCGGCCATCCCCGACACGCCAGTACCGTGCCTGGCATGCCGGCAGCGGCACGTTGGCCCCATGCCGTTCCCCATCCCCGTCCCTGGCCCCAGCCCGAACACAACCCAAAAGAAAAAAAGCTCAACACGACTCACCTCGACGACTGCGGTGGCGGCGGTGGCGGAAGAGCTCCGGACGATGGAGGAAGCCAGAGGGGACGAGGAGGCAGAGAGGCCGAGAGAAGAATGTGGGAAGCAGGGAGAAGAATGCAGGAGGCCGAATGTCGTGGGGGGGGGGGAGGAAGAAAAATGAGTTTCTGATGGGACGTGAAGGGACGCGGGGTATTAGCGACGTAATTTTTCATCGTCAATAATTAATTTTCATCGTAAATAAATTGAATGAAAAAAATATTTACGATAAAAAATATATTTTCATCTCTAATAACATTATTAGCGACGGAAAAGTTTTTCTGTCGCTAATAATTCCCATCATAAAAAAATTTTTCACTGAAAAAATTTACATTCCGAAAAAATATTATTTACGATGAAAATAAGTTGTTTCACCGCTATTTATATAATTAGTGATGAAAATTTTATTCCGTGGATAATAATTGTTCAAAAAAATTTTTTTTTAATTTGGATAATACAATGATATATGTGATATATGTATATACATACATACATACATACATATATATATATATATATATATATATATATGTATATGTATATGTGTATGTATATGTGTGTGTCTATATATATATGTATGTGTGTGTATACACATATTAAATTGGTAAACTCTTTGGTTGTTGGATCAACTGAAATGGGATCAAATCTTACCTCCGCTTTTGAGGGTCTAGGGGTATTTTGGAGAGGGCAACCTCAAAACATAAAATGGATTAATCAAATAAAGATAGGAAAAGATTTTAATCGACATACTTATTTTACTTCAAATCAATATTATATATTAATTTATATATATATAATTATATATTATTTTATATAATATAAATAGAATAATATTTTATATCTTGTACTAAATAAATTGATATTTATCTATCTTATTTTTGGATCAAAACTAAAGGTTGAAAACATAACTTTTAAATGTAAACAATTAGAGACTTGAGAAAGGCATATTAGAATGACAAAAACTATAAGAAAAAACATCATGATAAAAAGTAAGAATAGAAATAAAAGTAATCACCTCAAGCATGTCTTCATCAACCCCATCCACTTCGACCCTCCCATGCCCCAATATTTGCGACAACATAATTTTTATAGACCATGACTTTTCACGTGCCTTTTATATACACATATCTTGATACTTTATTTTACACATATTATTTTTTAAAACTATCTTATAATTTTTTATAAATATAGTAATATTTTGTTATCTATGATGTTATATTTTCATCACAACTAATTATTTTATT
Organism: Elaeis guineensis; assembly: GCF_000442705.2. Classification (NCBI taxonomy): domain Eukaryota; kingdom Viridiplantae; phylum Streptophyta; class Magnoliopsida; order Arecales; family Arecaceae; genus Elaeis; species Elaeis guineensis. The sequence goes on from NC_025995.2 coordinate 113,348,462, forward strand.
TTAATTTTTTAATTTATCTAACTTTTAAACTATTAACGATGAAATTATCCGTCGTTAATATTTTTAATTTGTGACAAAAAATCTTTATTGATCGTAAATAGTTAAATTATTTACGACTAAAATTTATATCATAAATAATTAAAAATTTTTAATTTTTAATTTTTTTAGCTTATTAATGACGAAAAAAATTTATCGTAAATAATATTATTGATGATGCAAAACCTGATTTCATCGAAAAAATTTTTACTTCAAAAAAACCTGATATCATCCCTCTCTCCCTCTATCTGCTTCCTCCCCTCATAGCACCGTTGGTTACTTCGGCTCCCTCTCCATTCTTTTTTCTTTTGTTTTTTTTTCCGACTCCCACTCCCCATCCGTCGGTCTCCTCTGCGATCTCCCATCCTCTTCTAACGAGAGAAAATAGGAGGATGATCTCCTACCTAGGTTCTTTGGGCATCCATGAAAAATCAAAAAAAAAAAAACTTACCTCTGATCGCTGGAGTAGAAGAGAGGTCGAGCGAAATCAAGGACCACAAAGAATTACCGTCAGTAGGGTTTTGAGAAGAATCATCATCAAAAAGATCAGAGGAGGATGGGAGGCTGTTTAGTTCCCAAAATAATAATAAATACTATAATTATTATATCAACTACCTTATTAGATAGATAATTAGACTAATTACAGAATTTGACATTAATTATAAAATAATTAAGTATAATAATAATATAATAAAATATTTATATTATTTATTATTTATTTATAAGTTTAAGAGAAATTGGCACCATGAATGTCAAAAATTTTGGCATTATAATATTAGTTTTGTCTAGGATATATAATGTCCTGATCTAAAAATTATCACATTCAACAAAGATATAAATTATCCTTGTTTAAATATCTAATTTTTGGCATGGACACCTATACAGTCCTTGCCAAAAAGTTGGCTTTAAAATATTTAAATCTAAAAAATTATCATATTTGGCATAGATTTAAAATGTCTCCATTTAAAACCATTACTTTTGGAAAGAACGTACAATATTTTTGCCTAAATATCAAACTTTTGGCATGAACAACTATGCTGTCTTTGCCAAAAAATTGACTCTGAAATATTTAGCAAGGACTTGACTGTGCTCTCGCTAAATATGGCATCTTTGGCAAGAATTTTTCTTATTGTTGTCATAATGTCTTTATCAATTCTAAAAATTCTTATAATGATATATATGTATATGCATATGTATATACATATATATAGAGAGAGTCCAAATCTGATTAGGTCAAAATTTATAATAAAGGTCCTACATAAATGATCCAAGTCGTTGCTATGGGAATTCGGGGATTGAAGCATGCATATATATTTCAAAACTTAATTTTCTAAACACCGCAACGAAGAATAAGATTAAAATAATTTTAATCTCAATGTTGCATACATAAAAATATAAAATCACATGGATTTATTTCATATGCTGAAATTAATATATGCTGAAATTTAGATTGTGATCAAATTACATACCTGTTTCGCAATTTTTTTCTTCAAATCTGGATCTGAAAGAGATGAAGCTCTCTGTTAGCTACACAAGTATCCGACCTATACGAGTATCTACTCAGGATCAGTCTGAAACAATCCTCTATAATCTGAAGTTTGAATCTCCAAAATTCAGCTTGCTGAATCTGAACGAAGTCTGGCTCGTGATCAACACTTGATCTTTCTCCTTGATCTTCTTCTTCTCCTCTTCTCTAGAGTTTCTCCTTGCTATGCACTGCTACCAGATGCTAGAAATCAACAAGGAAGAGGCACCCAACTTATTTGGGCATGGAACACCTTGTGATGCGCATCCCAATGGAAGGACGTGTAGAATGTCCAAGAGAAGAGAAAAGAAGAGGAAGAGAGGGCGTGGGGAGAGCTTTTGGGTGTGAGGGGCTGCTGGTCTTAATTCTCTAGGGACCTTAGGAGAGATCCCTTTAAATAGACATAAGAATTAAATCCTATTCAATCTCATAATACAAGTCCTACTTGTAATAGGATTCCTATTAACTTAAGTTATCCAACTTACATTAGGAAGCCCTTTATATGTCACAATTGGAGCCCTTGCACCCATAATTAGACATCCCAAAATACATCCAAGAGATGCCCCATATAAAAACAAAAAGCCCTCTAATCAATAGACACGTCCAAATTGATTAAATCAAGGTGGCGCCCTATAATAACTATCAAGGAGATTCATAAGGGACTTGCACCCTTAATTTATGTGATCCATAACCTTAGACACCCAATAATCGAAGTCTCATGAATCTTATTCATGTAGGTAATTAGTAAGTAATTAAGTTAAAATTAACTTATCAAATAAGTAATCCCAATGGAAAGAAGAATTGGGTCCAACCATGTGCTAGCAAGATTACCATGAGCCCAATGGATTTCTCTAAACCCAATTGATACTTCACAAGCTCAATTACTTATTTTAGACCTAATTCCTTTGTTGTATGATCTCATAGGTTCAATTCTATCTAATAGTGAGACATACAATGATCTCTATCATCGTATCATTAAAACTCTTTTCAATGAGTTAGAATAATTTCACTCTAACTCAATAAAGATTGTCGATCCAGAACAACCCTAGTGAGCTCCATAATCCACTAGTGACACCTAGCAGTATGTAGTGACAATCCAGTAAAACTGAAATAAATTTTTATGTGTAGTTAATGTGTGATTCAGTCCTTCTATCGTAAGTCCCGACTAGATGGCAGGTCATGGATAAATCGTCAAACCTCAACATCGATCATATGATAGATTCAATCAGCTTAAGTCCGTATGTGATTCTATAAAATTTTTTTCTATCAGTCATACTGCTATGGTCATAGACTTAAGGACTCAGCCTCTTAAATTCTATAGGACTACTCCCTTCTACTAGGATCGATAGATCCCATCTTGATGCACACCCCACTCCTATAGTGGACTAACTGTCGCCAACATCCACTACAAAGGTTCTTTGCGATCTATGTTGATGTGTCAGTCAAACTCCAGCAGCCTTACTGCGAGCAATAGTGTCATCTCAGGTCAAAGGATCAGTTATACAACTGCAGCATCGAGAAAGTCACTAACGAGTGAATAAACATCCATGTGACTTCTCGTGTTGGTCACGCTCAGTGCTAGTTGTTCTCTAACAACTATCTGCACTTTCGCTCCAGTATCTCTATACTGTAGATTCGAGATCTATCTGTCCGAAGGAAGTGATTCGTGCACTAGTCTATCCGGATCAATCACCATCCCCATGATGATCCTATGACCAGGAGCAATTTAGAAATTAACCATCAATGATATATGTTTTAAATTCTCAACTCTTTGAGAATATGTGTCATCATCTTATTAATTCTTTGGATGATTCATGGACACATAGACATGAATAGTAATATAACTGTCCAATAAGTATAAAATCATATCCTAGAGATATGAAATTTATCAGCCAAGATTGACTTCTAGGGCATACATCCAACAATCTCCCACTTGCACTAAAGTCAATCTGCCATGTACCAAGTTTTATCTTCACAAGACAGGCTATAGTCTTAGGCTGGCCAAGTGACTTACTTGTGGGTCATCCACATCACATGTGGAGTTTGCTTTCTGCACTTCTATATATTTCTACTCGAGATAGTCGCGTATTCTGCTATTCTATATGCTTGAATATCTAATGAGACCTAGGCTCCTTAGCAAGAGTTATGATGCCATTATCTTTTCAGTATAATATCACAGTATCTAATGGTATGACAACTAATTCTGCAACTAACATTATAATCAGAATGCATCCTATACATCTACAGTGTACTCAGCTTCTATTGATCGATTATTTGAATTTCTTCCAAGATATCGACATAGAAACACATCCATGATGTAGATATTCTACCATCAACATCAGACATAAAGTCTGAATTGATGTATCCTCCCACTCCTAGCTTTGATCCTTCTCCAAACGTGTCTTCAATTCTTCTTAAGAGCTTAAGGATATTTTCACAGCAATCCAGCACTCATAGCTTAGATACAACTGATATCTACTTATGACAATCACGGTATAATCAGTTCAAGTACTTTATGACATATGACTATGTCCGACGACTATGCCCAAGAGGATAGCAGATCTCTCTCTGAGATTTCTATGCTGAATGCTTTCAGCATCTGATCTCTGTACTTTATCTGTAAAAATACAAGCATCCAATTGCATCTATCTCTATAAATTTTTAGGATGCTCACTTTATGTCTTTCATAGAAAAATCTATATTCAACCATATTTTAATCGATGACAGTATTGGACACTCCCACTAATCTTTTTTAAATCTATAATTTCTCATATCTGATCAAACAATTTGATCATATCATTGAAATGAATGTTCCAACTCCAAAGGTATTGTGGTCTTTGTAATCACCTATCACAAGAAGTGAAATCCATAAGCTATTCCATATAAAAATCTTCAAAAGATCTCTACTCAGGAAAGCTATTTTATATCCTTTCTTGGAGTCGATGTCTCACATCGCCTCATTGTAGGTTCTAGGATCATCTCTATATTTTCTATCTCTCATGAGAAATGATTTTCTCTACATCCTCTATTAAGCATACTCAAGTATCTTTCGAAAGGATTGGAGATCCTACTATGTGTACGAGGTGGAGGAGGAACACATGTCTACTGGCTCATGATAAATATGTTCTTAAGGTCCCAAGGCTCCCTGCTCTTCAGAGACACTCTCTTAGAGCTTAACTTTTCTCTTACTAGTTCATCTTGGTTAAACAGTTTTCTAAGAAGATAGCATTGAGTCACAATCATATTGTAATCCCATCGAAAAGTAATATCCCAAACTCTTTTAGGAAGAGCTTCATAGATCTATCCTCTAACATATTCACTTGCTGTCCTAGACACAGGCTGGACACCCTTGAATCTCAAAATAATCAAGATTCTGTTCTCACCATATCATATCTTATATGGTGTGGTAGTAACAGGTTTAGAGAGAACTCAATTTCATAGAAATAAAGCATATCCTTAAAGAAATATAAATAAATCAGTAAATTTCATTATGGACCAGATCATATCTTATGTAGTCCTATAACTCTTCTTATCTTATTGAGCTGAGATTTACTAAGAGGGGTCCAATATGAAACAATGCTATTTTATAAGATAATCAAGAAATTTCTTTCAATGGTATTGCATCCTCAATTCGATTTAAGTACCTTCAAAAATTTTTTGATTTGTTTCTCTACTTATATCTGAATTCTTTGAATCTTTTAAAAATTTCAGATTTGTATCTCATATACAAAGTAGAGATAACTTTTTGGTTAGCACATCACATGGGCTACACACATCAAATGTATACAAGAATAAGTATCTCAGTGATCTTTATTCTCTTATCCCACAAGAGTAACTTGATCATATTTCTTCAAAGAGATGATGCACAAACTAGATTTGACTCAAAAGTTAATGAGCCCAAGCACATATTTTTTCAGTTTGTTAATCATTTCTTTTTCAATATGACTTAGCTATAGGTTCTACATATATTTTAAATTTTATCTCAATTTTAGATCTCTCAGATCCAATGGCATTCACTGATTACTCAATTAAATTCACATATGCATCAACATGCAAATGATAAAGACTGTCTCTAAGAACTAAATCCAAATCGTGATCGTAAAGGACAGATATCTATAGTCGCAGCAGCAACTATTGCCCTATAGACAATTCAAGAATTACTTCCTCAGCCCTCTACCTTTCTATCAACTCTACACTAGAGTCTGTAGCTCAACTAGGAGAATAAAAAATCGTAAGGACAGTATTGAGCAATTTTGACATACCTACTCTAGGTGTGTCTTTGTTTCTTTAGACTCTTTAGATATTTACCTCTAAACTCTTTCAAAGTTCCTTTGTTATCAATACTTTATTCAATTCAGATAAAGTGCCATGATGGTCTTTTATATAGTAGTTTATCATAAACTATCCATATAAACTAATCAAAGATCGCAGGATTAAATCCATAAGCAATTCTTTATGCATGATCATGTCGAGCCTTTTAAGCTCTTTAATATCCTCGATCATTATCAAATAACGATCATAGACTGACTGCCCATCATGCATCACATGTGCTATGCGACTTTGATCACCTCATAATACTTGTGGATGAATCAACATGTTATTGGCAGTGTACATGTACTCATGCATAGCACCTATCTTTATTGTCATTGTTCATCCACTCATCAAGTATAGCTCGTTGACTATGGGTTGGACGGATTGTTAACATTAGAATAATATGATAGAGAACATTACTTAATTTTTTATAATTAAGAATAATTTTTAAGTTTGTAAGCCAGTCTATATACTCAATTTTGATTAATCGATTGATATCTAGGATTCAAACTAGAGGATTGGAAGCTGACATAAGGAATAGCAGAGAGCAAAGATTTTAATTGGATGTTTGTATTTATTTTATAATTTTATTCTAAAAATTTTTAGATACAAAAAGAAACTCCCACAATTTTATCAAAACTCTCATACTCTCTGAATGGAGAAATAAAAATTCTAACACGACAATTAGATTTCTAGTGGGTGCTGCAGTCCCACCGATGCCGTGCACCTCACCTAACAGTTATTGATAATATGAATAAATATCGATGCGTAGATAACTCTTTGTCCAGATGCTTCTCTAAGAATATTGCAGCCACTTGATCTTTAAGTCATGTGGGCTCACCTAACAGTTATTGTCCGCACTTCTTAGTTAAGTCAGACTCACCATTTACAAGCAGGTATAAAGCCGTCATTCGATCCCTCACCTAACAGTTATTGGGTCCAATCCCATCTTTACCCTACAGCAACCCTTTGCTAATAGAGTGGTTGGATATTTCTGATGCAACTAAACCACTATAACCAGTCGAGAATAATCAACGTCGATAACATGCCCGCACATCTACAAGGATGGAAGACTTTGGACAATATTTTATGGAGAGATTTAGATTTAGATCTCAACTAATCAGTCATCACATGACTGATATAATTGGCATGGGCTAAATCAAACCATCAAGCAACCATATTTGAGACTCAATCTTCCAAATTGATCAAGTAAGTGGAGATTGATAGGGGTCCCCCCGTTGCTTTCTTTAGATACCAATAAATTGATCAGATAAGCGAACGAAATCAATTAAATAACTACCTTTCAATTACTTACCTTAGACACCAATTGGATAATTGATCAGAATTAGTTAGCTCAAGTGAATTGGGCTCAAATCAACAAGCCAAATTAGGTCTTTAGGTTAATCGATTCTACATATCGGACTCAATCAATTTGATCAATAATAATTGTATGATCATTAACTTAATTGATCTAACTTAATTCAACACTTGACTTGATTTAATAAATTACTTAATCGAATTAGACCCATATGTCTCAAATCAAAAATCTTAGATGTAATCCTATTACATGACCTAATTTTTGATTTTCTCATGACCAAAACCCTCATACACAAACATAAATTTTAGATTTTAAAATCATATTTTAGATCTAAATATTTTATATGAAAATAAATATTAAAATATAAAAATAATTTTTAAATTCTAACATACAAACATATATCACGTATATGCATATAAAATCAGATCATAAACAAAATTTTAGATTTAAACATGATATCATATATTTCATATACTAATTATAGATCAGATTAAAGCCAAATTTATGATCTAAATATATAATCATATATCATACATATGAATCAAAATTCAGATCACAAAAAAAATTTAGATTTCATGCATGTATCTATTTTACATGAACTAGAACTCTTTCTAGATCAATTTTCAGATCTATGCATGCATCAACATATCAACTATATATTCTAAAATTAAATCTAAAATTAAATTTTAAATTTAAAGATCTATCTATACATCTCATGTATAAAAAAAAATTAATTTTAAAATATTTTTAAAGATATGTATATTAAAATTCAGCATACGAAAATCTATGGCTTTGATACCACTATTAGAATTCGGGGTTTGAAGCATGCATATATGTTTCAAAACTTAATTTTTTAAACACTGTAGTGGAGAATAAGATTAAAATAATTTTAATCTAAATTTTGCATGCATAAAAATATAAAATCACATAGATCTATTTCATATGCTGAAATTGATATATGCTGAAATTTAGAATGTGATCAAATCACATACCTGTTTTGCAATCTCTTTTTTCAAATCTGAATTTAGAAGAGATGGAGCTCTCTGTTAGCCACACAAGTATCTGACTTCTATGAGTATCCACTTGGGATCAGTCTGGAACAGTCTTCTATCATCTGAAGTTTGAATCTTCAAAATTCAGTCTGCTGAATCTGAACAAAGCCTGGATTGCAATCAACACTTGATCTTTCTCTTTGATCTTCTTCTTCTCCTCTTCTCTAGAGTTTCTCCTTACTATGTGCTACTACCAGATGCTAGAAATCAATAAGAAAGAGACATCCAAACTCTTTTGGACATGGAACACCTTGGGACGTGCGTCCCAAGGGTAGGGCATGTAGAATGCCCAAGAGAAAAGAAAAGAGGAGAAAGAGAGGGCGTGAAGAGAGCCTTTGGGTGTGAGGAGCTGCTGATCTTGATTCTCTAGAGATCTTAGGGGAGATCCCTTTAAATAGGCATAAGGATTGAATCCTATTCAATCTCATAATATAAGTCCTACTTGCATTAGAATTTCTATTAACTTAAGTTATCCAACTTACATTAGGAAGCTCTTTAGGCACCAACAATTGAAGCCCCTACATCCATAATTAGACACCCCAAAATACACCCAAGAGCTGTCTCATATGAAAATAAAAGATTCTCTAATCCATGGACACGTCCAAATTGATCAAATTAAGATGGCACCCCATAATAACTATCAAAGAGATTCATAAGGGACTTGCACCCTTAATTTATGTGATCTATAACTTTAGACATCCAATAATTGAAGTTTCATGAATCTTATTCATGTAGATAATTAGCAAGTAATTAAGTTAGAATTAACTTATCAAATAAATAATCACAACAGAAAGAGGAATTAGGTCCAACCATGTGCTAGCAAGTTTATCATGAATCCAATGAATTTTTTTAAACCCAATTGATACTTCATAAGCTCAATTACTTATTTCAGACCTAATCCTTTTATTATGTGACCTCATAGGTTCAATTCTATCTAGTAGTGAGACATACAATAATCTCTATCATCGTATCATTGAAACTCTTTTCAATGGATCGGAATAATTCCACTTTAACTCAATAAGGATTATTAATCCAAAACAATCTTAGTGAGCTCTCACAATCCACTAGTAATACCTAGCAGTATATAGTGACAATCTAATAGAACCGAAATGAACCTCTAGATGTAGTTAATGTATGATTCAATCCCTCTATCGTGAGTCCTGAGTAGATGGCAAGTCATGGATAAATTGTCAAATCTCAACATCGGTCATATGATAGATTCAATCAGCTTAAGTTTATATATTATTCTATGAAAATTTTTTTCCATCAATCACACTGCTATGGCCATAGACTTAAAGATTCAGCCTCTTAAATCTCATAGGACTACTCCCTTTTGCTAGGATCGATAGATCGATAGATCGAAATTATCTATATAGAATGAAATAGCTACTGATGCAACTGTACGAAAAGTTGTCTAGTGATCCGACCACCATCTCAGAGCCTCAGGAATGGGTATACTTAGTAACAGAAGTCAATATAGATCCCATCTTGATGCACACCCCACTTCTATAGTGGACCAACTATCGTCAATATCCACTACAAGGGCTCTTTGAGATCCATATTGATGTGTCAGTCAAACTCCAGCAGCTTCACTGCGAGCAGTAATATCATTTCAGATCAAAAGACCAGTCATACAACTACGGCATCAAACGTCGTGCTGCAGCAATTTCGATCCAAGTCAGCAATCTACAGCAACAGCTGGTGTCCTATTTTTCTTCTCACAGAGCTAGGAGACTAGGTGATACATAGGATAATAATCCTAAATAGATAAAAATTGCAAGTAGAGTACTAGTATTTAATTGTCAACTATTGGTGCACTGTGAGGATGTCGTGTAAGTGCCAATGCACACTCGGGAGGGGGTTGCCAGTCGAAGGGGTGGCTGTTGATCTAACAAAATTTTCGAAGATCGATCTGAAGGGTCGACCCATATTTGTTGGATAGAGATTAAATTGTGACTGACCATCCAACCTACCGCTTGAGGTCGATCTGGCTTGATGCGAGTCAACTAAGGTGCGAAGTCCCTCAGACCCGCTCGCATGCTTATAATGGGGTTCTATGCTTAGTGGATAAAGACTAATAAACCTCACTTTCTATCAGAGATTTTTCTTTTAGAAGGTTGGCTAGGGACTACGATCCTAACAGAAGATAAGAACTTTTCTAAAGATACGTATGTAGGGACATATGTAGAGGTACCAAAGTTGTAGGCTTTTTATTGAACTGAGTTAAGAAAAAAGTTTAAAGATTTTTTTTCTTCAGAGAGAGGAAAGAGCGACAGAGTAAAGAGGATTCGTTAAGTAGGGCCAGAAAAATATGATCCAACTCATCAATCTAATCCGTATTCGATCCATCATAAATAAATTTGAATTTAGACTAAATGGATTTGGATAATACACAAGTCGATCTATTTAATCCATTGAATATTTGTATTAGTTTTGAGTTTTAAATATCTGATCCATTTAACCTATTTAATATTCAGATTTGGATTGAGTTAGATAACTTATTTAATCTATTTAACTTATTTAACCCATTTGATGTATGTTTAAAATCTGCTTAATCTATTTTTGATCCATTTAACTCGATCTGTTTAATCTATTTAATTCATTTAATCTAATTTGACCTGTTTAATAAGCATATTAAATAAGTCAGATCGGATTATCCGTTTAATAAATAGATTAAATTCATATCTAAATTTTTGATCTATTTAATAAATAGATCAAATTTTGATTGATGATTTTTTGAATGAATCTATATTGATCCGATCTATATCCGATCTAATTTGATTCAATTGCCGTCCTTAGCGTTGAGTAGAGATGGCAGCGATTAGCTACATAAGAGGTATGGGGGAAATGGAAAGAGAATTTCTTTCGGGTATGCAGTAATATGCAATGTTAAATGGAGGGATGAGGGAAGGATGTTTGGTTAGATATCCCATCTAACACCCCTCTTTTTTTTTCTTGTATCAAAAAAAAAACACCCCTTCTTCTCTTGTTTAATCTTTTATTTCCTACTCTTTAACTCATCACCTTGGTTCCTGAGCGCTTTCAAGGGGGGCAATCTCCTCTCTCTCTCTCTCTCATGTTAAGTGTGACTGCATGGCCGTAGTTTGGTGGTACCATGGTCCTCAGTGCTATTCTGATGTCGCTGGCGCCATACAGAGGTACTGAAGGCGAGTGCTTTACCTAATTAATTTTAAAAAAAATTATTTAAAAAAATAATTTAATTTTTAATTTATTTATCAAAATAATGCAAACAGGATAAAACACCATTCAAAATGATATTTTATGATGGCCACGTCACCCACCTTTTTTTTTTCCAATTTTCACATAGACGACGAAAAAAAACTAAAATCACCGTTTCAAATGATATTTTTTAAAATACCATTTGAAATAGTATTTTTGAAAATACCATTCCAAATAGCATTTTCAAAAACATCATTCAAAATGATGATTTTAATTATTAATTTTCAAAAAAAGAGAAAAAAAAATAAAAAAATAGAAATTATAATTTTAAATTTTGAAAAAAATAAAAATTTTAATTTTAATTCAAATAAAAATCATCATTTCAAATTAGTATCTCCATTTCAAATTATCTTTCTAAAAAATATCTGAAAAAAATTGATGTAAAAAAAATTAAAAATATCATAAAAAAATTAAAAAAAATAAAAATTATAAATCTAAATTTTAAAAAAATTTTAATTTTAATTTTAATTTAAATAAAAATTATCATTTCAAATTATAATCCCCTTTCCAAATTATTTTTTTTTTAAAAATACTATAAAAAAAGAAAACATAAGAAAAAAAATAAAAATTATAATTTTGAATTTAAAAAAATTATAAGTCTAATTTTGATTCAAATAAAAAAAATAATTTCAAATTATTTTTTCCATTTTGAATTAATTTTTTTTAAACATATCCCAAAAAAATCTTAAAAAAATTAAAAAATAAAAAATACCATAAAAAAGAAAAAATTAGAATGAAAAGAGAAAAAAATAAAAATTATAATTTTGAATTAAAAAATAAAAATTCTAATTTTAATTCAAATAAAAAATATTATTTCAAATTACTTTTTCCATTTCAAATTAATTTTTATAAAAAAATATCTCAAAAAAATCTTTAAAAATAAAAAAATAAAAAATACAATCAAAAATAAAAAAATGAAAAAAAATAAAAATTATAATTTTGAATTTAAAGAAAATAAATTTTTATTTTTAATTCAAATAAAAAATATCATTTGAAATTACTTTTCCCATTTCAAATTAATTTTTTTAAAAAATATTCCAAACAAAGGAAAAAAATACCTAAAAAAATACCATAAAAATACAAAAAATGATAAAAATGGAAAAAATTAAAATTATAATTTGAAATTATAAAGAAAATTAAAATTTTAATTTGAATTCAAGAAAATAAAAATATAAGAAATGCTATAAAAAAAGTGAAAAAAAGGGAAAGAAATGGGAAAAGAAATTAAAATTGTAAAATAAAATTTTAAAAAAATTAAAATTTTAACTTTAATTCAATTAAAAGATGTCATTTTAAATTACTATCCCCATTTCAAATTATTTTTTTTAAAAAAAATCTAAAAAAAATTGGTATAAAAAAATAAAAAACACCATAAAAAAAGAAAAAAGGGAAAAGAATTGAATTGAAAAAAATAAAAATTATAATTCTTAATTTTAAGAAAATAAAAATTTTAATTTTAATTCAAATTAGAATCATAATTTTAAATTACAATCTTCTTTTAAAATTAATTTTGTTAAAAAAATATCTCAAAAAAATACCTTAAAAAATTAAAAAATAAAAAATAGAATAGAAAAAGAAAAACATGAGAAAAGTATAAAAATTATAATTTCAAATTTTAGAAAAAAATATTAATTTTAATTCAAATAAAAATCATCATTTCAAATTATAATTCTCTTTTAAAATTAATTTTTTTAAAAAAATATCTCAAAAAATATATCTTAAAAAATTAAAAAAATACCAAAAAAATGAAAAAAAAAATAAAAAATAAAGTTTATAATTTTGAATTCAAAATTATATCGGAATCTTACCGTCCTATATCAGCCCATACTGCACTATATGTAGCTGTTCGTGCCCGTACCAAATCGAGATGTACCAGTACGGTCCGATTCATCTCATATATCGAAAAATCAGCTTGAACTTTGATGGTTCCCCACCGACTTGTCTGATTTAGCTTATTTTTAGATATTTTAAGATATATAATTAAATTATCTGACATATTATTATTATTATTTATATTATAATTTTTATAGCCCTTTTAGCATAACTTTTTCTCTCTTAATGTTCTGGGACACATGAGAGTATTTGTATCCATATCCACAAAGCATAATATCCGATCACTTAAAATTAAATAATATAAAATATAATTAATAATTAATAATATAAAATAGAATAAAAATATCAAGTGTATAAAAAATAATACAATAAAAATTTTAAAAATATTAAATATAAATCAAAAAAATACTAAGTCCCACAAGGACGTCGTGGTGCCCGTGGTTGCTTGGACCTTCTCAGGAAGGTCCTCAACGGCTGCTCCTGTTGTGATGGATCCTCCCCTATATCAGTGGAGATCTGGTGGTCATGCTGCTCAGGAATAAGTCATGCTGTCGGATCATCTACGGACTGAGCGACCCCCTCAACCCTCTCATCTGGATACACTGATGGGCCTGAAAAGAAAGTGTCATACTCATGTGGCCAACTGGTATCTGGTGATGTCATCTGGGGGATGTAGGAAGAAGAAGATGCTGCCATCTGTGGATCAAAAGGCAGTGGCATCTGTGCAGTATCTAGTGATGACATCTGCAGAATATGCGGTGATGGCATATGTAGAACATATGGTGATGGTGTATATCTCATATCTAGCGCATCGACTGCTCCATACCAAGGCGCACAGCTATATGGGTCAACACCAATTGTCACCAATGTTTCGAAACTTGTTCTCTCTATCTTACGCAGTATTCGAATTCGTTCGTCCTCATCAGTCGTAGATAAAATACGACGAGCGTCCAACACAAGATCCGACATAGAATCAGTCTACATAATAAAAATAAAACAATCAATATACTGTAAAATATAAAATAAAAATTAACATAAATAATATAAATTAATTTTTGTAGTCTTATCAAAAGACGCACAGCAGAACTCTCGCCCTCGTATCCGAAAACTGCATACCGAGGCTGTCCAATGACTCGCACTGTAATGCTAAAAAATCAAGCCATGTAGTCTTCGATATATGGACGGTCTCTCAAAATGGGATCACCATGAACAATGTGATCTCGACGTGCATCCCAAATATCAATGTACTCTGCATGTCTGATACGTCAGTCAATACGATCTCTCCCTCATTGATCAATATGATGAAGTTCCTGACTGGTATCAAACTACTTTGAGATGCCCTGAATCTGACCAAACTACCGTAGGACACGATCGAAAAGATGTCACTCTACCATATCAAAATAAATAAGTGGCACCCTAGCAGTCTATATGTTATGTCCAACTGTACACATCTGCGGCAATATAGCCAATATCTCATCTGTATATGGCTCCCACAAAAACTAATAGAGTTAAAATAAAAAAATTAGTAAGGTTAAATTTTAATAGATTATAAATATTGTAAAATGATATTTGTAAAAAAATTAAATTTATCCATTTATATGTATCAATTAATATATCCAACTGGCACCTATAAACCCGTGCCACTCTCGTCGATACGTGATGAACATTGAATGCAACATTCCATCTGTTTCACAATCTACTCATGTTAAATAAATTTTGTCGAATTTAAAATAGTAAGTTTCAAGTTAAAAAAGTAATATTTTTATACCATATCCCAATGGTCCATCGAGTCTGAATGGAATGTCAGAATCATGCTGCTTTGATGGCATCTCGAGCAACTGTCGTCGTAATGGACTGATAGTCGGCATAGCTCCCATACCCAAATCTGCAAATTTTAAAAAAATCATACATAATATACCCAATGTGAACTATAATTGAATATTAAAAATAAAAAATTTTAATTCACAAACCTGTAATAATACAAGATAACCACTAATCTCGCTCTGATCAGCATAAAAACCCCGACACATCTCTGTACAATCAAGATAGTACTGCACTGGTCCAACTGAGTCTACGGACGAAGTCTAAATCCTCTAATAATGACAAAAATATCAACTTCATTTTATTCGATGAAATATCGGGTAACAGGACACCACCGAACAACCACAGCACTTGACCCCTAATATATTGCTGCACCATCTCCTCTGGTGCATCATCCTCAATATGAAAATATCGATAACGATCATCCAAACACTCAATCCTGAGTCGTGAATGATCGAAAAATTGGGCGTCGGACTCAAACCCTAGCAATCGCAAGCACAAAGCCTGCCACTCCGGAATGGTAAAGGTGGGATCAACTTCGATAACTGGATCACCATCAATTGGTAGTCCAGTAAGGATGTTGACATCCTGTAAAGTGTTGGTCGCCTCACCAAATGGAAGATGAAATGTATGTTTCTGGATGCTATCTCTCAAGCAAAGCAGTAATAAGACCAACATCCATCTGTATACGATCAATCCGACATACTCCATAGAATCCAAGATATCGTAAATAATCCAGCACTCTATATGGGATGTCCTCTGTCCTCCAGAAGTCAGCATCGAATCGTCGTAGACGAAGGTGTCTGGGCTCCTGCAATAAGATATAATAATTAAATAATATATATAATTTTTCAAAAAAAAATTTAAATAGTAAGAGTAGGATTGGAATGCTTACTCCACCATCTAAAATAATCTGTGATCGATGGTGCTCTTGCAATATAAGAATACTACTGTCTCGAGGATCGGAATACCGCGGATCGTAAGCCATAATACGCTAATGAATCTAAAATAATGATATTATCACAAGTGTATTAAAAAGTAAGAAATATGATAGCCATTCATTTTATCAGAAATATATTTTAAACACAATATTGTCACATAATACAACTTAAACATACAATTCAGTTCATCTCTGGATATTAAATACGTATATTCAAATACAATCTCACAGAATACATAAAATAATGATGAAAATACATCTTCGGAGCCTTTAATTTCTTCCACTGCTTGAAGTTGAAGTGTGTTGAAGTATCTTAGGACAGCGATGGCGGTCATGATCCTGTTCCTTACAAATGCCATAGTGGTTCTTACTTCTTATTTGCCTATCATCCATCTCATTTCATAGTCTTGTTAACTTTGGTCTACCTTTCTGCTTGGATCTCAAACGATGATGATCAGGAATACATTTGAACATACGTGTATGCGTCCAATAATCTTCATGTGATAATAGATTAAAGTCACTGCTCCAAGCATTTATATATGCTGTAATTGTATATGCATCATCCACAAAATCACTAAAATATACAATAATTTCTTAACACACAGCTAAAACATCTGAATATGGATATTTGTACATGCTCCACTTTCCACAAGAATATTTTCTTTCAGCTAAAGTAACAGTATAAAAATTTTTTCCACCTCGTAACCCTGCACTTGCTCTCCTCGTAAGCACTTCATATATGCCTCTTTGAAGGTTGAATGCTGTTACTCGGTGCTGGTTAGCTTTAACCGGATCTTCAGCAATCTTAATTGCAACACGAGGAGTAAAAAGATTATTTAAATTCTCCTCTACATATCTGAAGACTTGGATATGCCTCGTATTAAAGTATTTTACAAGATGATAAAATATCATTTGAACACAAGCTGTAATTGGCATATTTCTAGCTCCTCGTAAGGCACTGTTAAAAATTTTCGACAAATTTGTAGTTAAGACACCATAGCGTAGGCCATCATCATGTGCCAACGTCCACTTCTCCTTTTCTATCTTCGACAACCAGCTCCAAGCCTCTTCATTCACTGTTCTGATCCTATCTATGATAAAGTTGAACTTGCGAACTTGATGAGTGCTTCCTGCTTGCCATACTGCTCTTTTCAGCTACACATTTTGAAATTACTGCAGATATGTCTTAAGCAGTATCGGTGATAGGCACGTGGTGGACTCCATCCAATAGACTCATCTGCGATTATATTTAATATACCTGGATGTCTGTCAAAAATTAAGCATATTCTATTTCTATCTTTGACGATATGTGTTCTGAGCTGGAAAAGAAACCAACTCCAACTTGCAGTCGTCTTCTCATCCATAATTGCATATGCTAATAGAAATATCTCATTTTCTGCATCAATTTCTATTGCAATTAATATCTTACCTTTAAACTTTTCATATAAGTGCGTGCCATCAATGCTGATTATAGGATAGCAGTGCGTAAAATCCTGGATAGATGGTTTGAAAGTCCAAAAAATATAATTTAAAACTCGGACATTAGAATTCACAATTGAAAAAAAAAATTTATGAAACAACTGTACCGAAATTTGCATGTTGAAGTGCAGCCATATAATAGAATAATTTAGCATAAGACAGCTCCTATTCTCCATAAATATCAACTAATGCCTTCTGCTTTCCACACCATGCTTTCTTGTATGACACTGTATATTGAAATTGATCATTAACGGTTGTTACAATAGCTTCAACTTTAATACCGAGATCTTTCTCAACAATATGTTGGACTAGTGTGCCAATCATCCTTCCACTGACATGTTTGTGGTCTCGACTCAATCCCGTAAACAAATATGTGTGAGAACTCTCATATTTTATGATTTGAAAATATCCATATTTTTTCAACAATGTAGCACAAAGCCTTCATTTACAATTTCGAACATTATCTGATGATACGCATCGTACGAACCATAATTTCAAATGCGACTGAACTACATTGTATGTCTGATGCTTCATAATGTGATAAAGATCAACAGCTCTCCTTACATAATCTTTACTCTCAAACATTAGATCTTTAAAAAATTCAGTCATCGAGGAGTCCCAAAACTGATTGTCAGAGTTCAATCTTCGACCAGCACTAATACAACCACCATCATCTAAATTTATATCGTTAAAAAATTATGGAGGTTCGTGCAAACGAGGTTGAGATTCTTCTATATTAATATTAGGCTAAACATCTTCATCATCATTCTCATCTTCACCATCATTATCACTACTACTACTGTCCTCATCCATCTAATAGTCTTCATCTCTGCTTTCATCTGACTCGAAGCCTAGATTATCAGAATTTATTTCACTGACTACCCAGTCATCGTTCCCTATATGAGTATCGTCTCCCACACTTACCACTACTTCTAACAAAAGAGAAGTCACCATAGCAGAAGACATAAGAAAAATCACCATAGGACTCTGAATAATTAGACAACTAGGACCGACAGTAGTAGAATATTGTTCTACAAATATGGCCTCAACACTATCGGTTTGCATCATAGGAGTTACAAAAGGTGAGGAAGGCCCAACATTATTGTCCGCTTGAGTTAAAAGCCGACTATAGTATTCAAAGCTTGGTACATCTTTCTTTTCAATATATAATTCTAAAAATCAATATTCTAAATATTTCAAAGAAAAGATCAGTATTTCTTCGACATCTTCATCGTCATCAATTGAAACTAAGATATACTTGCTTTGCATTAACTGTCCCGACAGATTAGGAGATTTTTATTTTAATTTTATTTTATATTGTTCTTTATCTACAGGAATATTGCTGTATAAATGGTCCAATAATTCTTGACGTGATAATGATAAAGATACTCTAATCATTTAATTTACAGAGTGACTGTACTACACACCAGTTTCGTCATTCTGTATCATGCCATCATAATACAATAGTACACGAACTCGAGTACTGGCCATTTTCTCAGATAAACTTATGACAAAATCAAAATCAAAAAATTTAATATTACTAATTATTTTATCATTTCAAAAGATTTACATGATAAATGCATCATATCATCAATAAATAGGTACAAATAGATCCTATCCCATTCGAAAATTGTATTACTTCTATAGGTTAATTATATTAATCAAACAATACGCAAAAGGGACCGAAAAAAATTTTGACAGTATTTTTCTTTAGTTCTTCCCACACGATTAAAAATGTGTGAGGAGAACTAAAGAAAAATACTGTTCGAAATTTCTCTCAAACCCTCTGCATATCGTTCGAATAATGTAATTACTTATAGAATTAAATATAATTCCCAAACTGTCCAAACTGGACAATCAATTGACCAATATATATATTTTATGATACCCGTACAAAAATATATAATCAAATATATATTTTATATAGATATTGTAGAATATCCTACATTGGTCAACTGACAGGTCTACGTTTTCATGAAATACAATATATTTTAAAATTTTTAAATTAGGATCGAATCGAATTTTAAAATAAATCTGAATCTAATGAAACAAAAATAAAAAATAATGAGACAAAAATAAAAAATAAAAAGATCGCACGGGCCCGCCACCGGAGGGCCATCGTGGGGCCGCCATTTGGGGCCCACTGCCGCGGGGCCGTCGCGGGTGGGGATGGGGCAGGGCGGCCGGCCAAGGGAAGAGAAGGGGCCCACCGTCGGCCAAGGGAAGGAGAGGGGTGGGGCGGGGCAACCGCCGGCCAAGGGAAGGGGACCGCCGTCGGTCGGCTATCGCCGACGAGCCAAGGAAAAAGAGGGAGAGAGAGAGAGGAAGAGAGAAGGAAGAGGGAGAGAGAGAGGAAGAGGAAAGAGAGAGGGGGCCGGCCAAGGGAAGGGGAGGGGCGGGGCAGCCACCGACGGCCCACCGATGGACCAACCACATGGGGGGCGCATGGGACCGCCACCGGCCGGCTGTCGCCGGCGGGCCAAGCAAAAAGAGAGAGAGAGAGAGAGGAAGAGGGAAGGAAGAGGGAGAGAGGGAGAGAGAGTGGAAGAGGAAAGAGAGAGGGGGCCGACCAAGGGAAGGGGAGGGGTGGGGCGGCTGCCGGTGGCCCATCGGCGGACCAACCACATTGGGGGGTGCACGGGACCGCCACCGGCCGACTGTCGCCGGCGGTCCAAGAAAAAAGAGGGAGAGAGAGAGGAAGAGGGAAGGAAGAGGGAGAGAGAGGAAGAGGAAAGAGAGCGGGCGGCCGGCCAAGGGAAGGGGAGGGGGCGGACGGCCGCCGGCGGACCAACCGGGGGGGCACGTGGGCCCACCGTCGGTCGTTTGTCGCTGGTGGGCCAAGGAAAAAGAGGGAGAGAAGAGGGAGAGAGAGAGGAAGAGAAAAGAGAGAAGGAGCTCACCGCCGCCTGGAACTCGCCATCGGAGAGGAGAAAACGTTGAAGAAGCCAGAGAAACGCCTGAGAAGAAGGAGAAGAGGGGGTTTTTTTGTTGGGGGGTCTTATGGTTCAAAAATGCCAAAAGAGATGGCATCTTCAAAAATGCTATTCCCTTTGGCATTTTATTTCAAATTTTTTTTTTATAATATTTTTATTTTTTTTAATTTTCTTTAGTTATTTTTATGTGATTTTTTAATAAAAAAATTAATTTAAAATGGAGATAATAATTTGAAATGATAATTTTTTATTTAAATTAAAATTAATTTTTTAAAAAAATTATAATTATAATTTTTATTTTTTAAAAAATTTTCCCTTTTATTCACTTCTTTTATGATATTTTTTTTAATTTTTTGGAATTCAAATTAAAATTTTTATAATTTAAAATTATAATTATAATTTTCTCCCATTTTTACCCCTTTTGGCATTTTTTTCCTTTGTTTGAAATATTTTTAAAAAAAATAAATTTAAGTTACTTTAATAATTTAAAATGATGTTTTTTATTTGAATTATAATTAGAATTTTTTTTTTCAAATTCAAAATTATAATTTTTATTTTTGAATTACAATTAGAATTTTTATTTTTTTTCAATTCAATTCTTTTCCCCCTTTTATATTTTTATGGTATTTTTTATTTTTTTTACACCAATTTTTTTCTTTATTTCAGATTTTTTTTAAAATAATTTGAAATGAAGAAAGTAATTTGAAATGATATTTTTTATTTGAATTAAAGTTAAAATTTTTATTTTTTTAAATTTTAATTTACAATTTTTATTTTTTCCTTTTTTTCACATTTTTTCACTTTTTTATGGCATTTTTTTATTTCTTTTATTTTTTGAATTCAAATTAAAATTAAAATTTTTTTATAATTTTAAATTATAATTTTAAATTTTTTCTATTTTTACCAATTTTTTTTATTTTTATGTTATTTTTTATATATTTTTTTCCTTTATTTAGAATATTTTTTAAATAAATTAATTTGAAATGGGGAAAGTAAGTTGAAATGATGTTTTTTATTTTAATTAAAATTAAAATTTTAATTTTTTTAATTTAAAATTATAATTTTTATTTTTTTCTATTTTTTCTTTTTTCTTCTTTTATGGCACCTTTTATTTTTTTAATTTTTTAAGATTTTTTTGGGATATTATTTTTAAAAAATTAATTTTAAATGGAAAATATAATTTGAAATGATGTTTTTTATTTGAATTAAAATTAGAATTTTTATTTTTTTAAAATTCATTCAAAATTATAGTTTTTATTTTTTTTTCATTTCTTTCTCATTATTTTCTTCTTTTATGGTATTTTTTATTTTTTAAATTTTTTAAGATTTTTTTGGGATATTTTTTTAGAAAATTTAATTTTAAATGAGAAAAATAATTTAAAATGATATTTTTTATTGGAATTAAAATTAAAATTTTTATTTTTTAAAATTTAAAATTATAATTTTTATTTATTTTATTTTTTCCTTCTTTTATGATATTTTTATGAAAAAATTAATTTGAAAAGGAGATTGTAATTTGAAATGATGATTTTTATTCGAATTAAAATTAAAATTTTTATTTTTTTAAAATTTAAAATTAAAATTTTTATTTTTTTAAAATTTAAAATTAAAATTTTTATTTTTTTAAAGTTTAAAATTAAAATTTTTATTTTTTTAAAATTTAAAATTAAAATTTTTATTTTTTTAAAGTTTAAAATTATTATTTTTATTTTTTTCAATTCTTTTTTATGTTATTTTTTATTTTTTTACACCAATTTTTTTTATATTTTTTTTTTAAAAGATAATTTGAAATGGGGATACTAATTTAAAATGATGATTTTTATTTTAATCAAAATTATAATTTTTATTTTGTTATAAATTTAAAATTATAATTTTAATTTTTTTATTTTTTTATTTTTTTTGAAAAAGTAAAATCATCAAATTAAATGATATTTTTTAAGATACCATTTCAAATGGTGTTTTAAAAAACGCTATTTGATTTGACGATTTTAATTTTTTTTCGTCGTCTACGTGAAAAATGAGAGAAAAAAGATGGATGATGTGATCATCATAAAATATTATTTTGAATAACGGTTTATCTTATTTATATTATTTTTATAAATAAATTAAAAATTAAATTATTTTTATAAATAATTTTTTAAAAAATTAATTAGGTAAAGCACTCTACTGAAGGCGTTCTATTTGAGTTATTGGGTGACTACGAGGTGCGGTCACTTGGGATTTCGTGCGGCGAGAGTAGTTCAAATCGAATATGTAGGATTTCATGTCAACCTACCGAATATTTTTGTTTATTTTAAAACCGTACTAAACAAGTATAGCAGAAATTAAATGAGGAATTCTTGTTACTTGAACAAGTGTAACGTTATTTCAAATTTCTGATCGTTTAGATGATGGGTTTGAAAATTAAAAATCATTAGATTTAGCTTATGATTTTGACCATTCTTTGATTTGAAAGCAAATTGAAAATCAAATCTGATATCAAATCCAAAATCGAATATATCTTATATTTAATATTTTTAATATCTTTTATATTTAGTATGAATCTAAACTACTATTTTTATCGGGATGACCATTAGATAGTCCTGATCTTCCATCACACTCAATCTAGACCATCCATAGCTATATTGCCACAAATCCTAGCCAAAAATCAAGATGGATGATATTAATATATTCTGGCTTGAATTTCTGATGATAGTTTCTTATATGAGTACCATGTTTTTGCATGAAGAATGTGGGGATATAAAGTTACCATAGTTATAGATTCATTTGTGTGCTTAAGTAAGAAGCATGCATATTTATCATATACATAACATCTCATACACAATCCAAAATATATTACAATGAATTAATTTATTTTTCTCTTTTAGGGATTTAATTATTTTTTAAATATATATCTTTTAATTGATTATATATTAAATTTAATAAAAAAAATTTTACTTTGAAAAATGAAGCACTTATCTTAGATATTAATTTACAATGATCTAATACTTTCAGCATATTTTTCAAGAAAATTATAATATTTCTAATATATTTTATAAAATTATTTCAAAATATCTAATAAAATTTAGGAGATTGTCGAATTTTTTATTTATTCGAGTAAAATAAATTTTTATCTCGGAGTCTAGTTGATAGCTATCACATCATGGATACTTTAAAAGTTAATATCATTATTAATATTTAAAAAATATTTTTTAGAGAGTTAATTTAAAATTCCAACAGAACTTAATTTTAAGTGAGGGCTTTTTTAGATCGGCAATATATGTGGGGAAAAAAAAATCAATTTGAATGAATGTATATTTGCTAGGTTAATTTTCAAATATAACTATTAGGCACAATTTTGAGTAGAATCCTACCACCCAAATTTATCTCATTATTTTTGCAAATCTGCTAGAACATGGGTATAATGATTACAAAACATGGCCGCGAGTTATATTCATGGATTTTACATATTTAATAGCTTTTATATTTTTTTCAGTGGCAATAATTTTTAAAAATAAGTAGCTCAAAGAATGCATATTTCTAAATCAATTTGACCTAAAATTTCTTTGATTTGAGGACAAGTTTAATCATATTTAGATGCTAAATAAGTGTATAAATAAAACATATAAATATTATCAATCAAATTGAACCCAATGAGTAGAATGATTGCTCCACCTTCGCCGGCCTGTAATTCTCATGGTATTCATATCCAGCCTGCTAACCTGACAGGTTGGCCCGGCCCATTTGACACGCGTTCCACGCCGCTGGTCTTTTGTTGGGTTGTTAATAGGCCAGGACTTATTTAGCCGACCCAGTTATTTCAAGAAGAATAGGCGCAAACCAATATAAAGCAAGCCTAATAGGAGAGACAGCCCAGCCCGGACCTTGTGGGCTCTGACTGCAAAGCCACCGCCCCCAGAGTCCAGTCCGATTCTAGCTAGGGTTTGTTCCTAATTTATGTACCCCTCGATAGCCGTCTGCTCTGGCCCCTCTCTCTCTCTAGTTTCTTCTCGATTTTTCTTCCTTCCTTCTTGGCGGCATGGGAACGCCGGAGACGTCGCGCGAGCCGTGTCCGGACCGGATCTTGGACGACATCGGCGGAGCGTTCGGGATGGGAGCGGTGGGAGGATCGGCCTTCCACTTCATCAAGGGACTCTACAACTCCCCCAACGGCGAGCGGCTCGCCGGCGGCGTCCAGGGGGTCCGCATGAACGCCCCCCGCGTGGGCGGAAGCTTTGCCGTCTGGGGCGGCCTCTTTTCTGCCTTCGACTGTTCCATGGTATACATCCGCCAGAAGGAGGACCCCTGGAACTCCATCATCGCCGGCGCCGCCACAGGTGGCTTCCTCCAGATGCGCCAGGGAGCCGGCCCGGCCGCCCGATCCGCCCTATTCGGGGGTATCCTCCTTGCTCTCATCGAGGGTGCCGGCATCATGCTCAATCGCGTCCTCAGCGCCCCGCAGAACATCCCCGACCCCGCCCTCATGATGCCGCCATCTAGCGTTCCCGCCATGGCTGGCGCTGGAGGGTCCATTCCCCAGATGGGATACCAATCTCCAGTCTCCCTGGCTGAAGATACCACTGCCTCCTCCTCCTCCTCTTCTTGGTTCGGAGGGTGGTTTGGAGGTGAGAAGAAGCAGGATAAGGGGAAGAGTGGAGGTGGAGGCAGCAAGACGGAGATCCTAGAGAGTTTTGATACGCCAAGCACTCCGATCCCAACTTTTGAGTACAAGTAGAGTAACGGGGATTTTTTGTTTCTGAATGAGGTAAGTTGAAGTCTTTGTTGGTATAAAGTTCTACTAGGTATATCTAATAAGTGGCCGGCAAACTTATTTAATGCAATAAATCACTTGCAGGTAAATCTCATGGCAGAATTTCTGTTTCTGGCTCATTAGGTCTTTTCCTGTGGTCATCTAACTAATTTGTTTTCTTTATATTTGATGTCAAAATTAAGTACAAACAGATATTTTATGAATGCATTTTTTTTTTCAAAAGAAAACTCTTCCGAACTTTCTCATATGGATACTGTATTATGCTGTACAAATGGTTCGCTTAACTAGCATTAGAGTGATAGCAGTGGTCAGTGGTGGGCATTTTTTTGTTAAGCATCCTAAAAGGTTTTTTATCAGGGAACCGAGATTAAATTGTTCGCCTCTGCCGCCATAATTAGTAAAATTTCTTGAATGTAGGTTCAAGAACAGGCTATTAGTCTGTCTTTCTGATTAGGGGTAGTGGAATGACTGCTTCACCAAAAACTAGTTTAAACGTAAGGATGGCTCTTATCCTTGGAGAGCTTACCACATCAACCTCTCGGTGCATTAAGAATTTTCTACATTGGAGTGTAGATTGGAGGGACATAAACAAATTTTAGAGAACTGTTTAGACTTACAAAATGGATGAGTTGAGACAACTAACAAAGACACCAGCTAGAGCGGATGCTTTGAAGTTTGAACTAATACCTATTGGACCAATGCTTTATTAGCATGGTGCACTAGCATGCTATTTACCATTGCTTGCTATGTTATTGTGCTAGTGCATGCCAAGTGCTGGCATGAGACGATATTTGTTGTCCAGATCTAGGTTGGCATGCCATCAGAAATTGATACTTCAATTCTTTCTTTGCATAGCCTTTTTCATGTCCTGTATATGTTTCACATGAGAGGTTCAATAATGTTTTGTAGGTCCTTTTGGTTACCATAATGTCAAATAGGAAAAGATGGATGCGAACCCAAATGTTTAGATTTAGAAGGTCTTTTGTGCTCTAGTTTCTTCTCCTTGCATTCTCTATATAAGCAGTATTACATCGTTTGGTTTTTGAATAAGTAAGAAAAACATCTTGCTTTTTCATTTTGCCTTTTCCATGTATTCATACCTCAAGAAGAAAAAAAGTGTGTTGGGTCCTATTGTTGTCAATGATCTTAATCTGAAGACAATCATGTCCATGAACATGAATTATTCTTTCATGAGTCATAAACATCTCATGGAATAATTGAAGAAAGATGTAAGTTTGTTGGGATCATCTTGTATAATTATACCAGAGTACTTATTGAAAGTTGTAAAAGCATGGCAAGATCCCAAACTTGTGATCAATGATGCTCCTTTTATGCTTCAACATATTGAGCTTAGAATTGTCCAAATATTTCTTATGATTTTGTAGAAGAATATATAAAACCTATTAATAGGAGGAATATAATGCAAGTCTCTTGTGCATCATAGATGTGATTTCTTGCAAGGGAACATGGATTAGTAAAGTGGTGCAACTTAAAAGAGGTGTGGTGTTGGTGTAGTCAATGTGTCTTATTTTTCTCAGTGGTCATTGGAGGTTACGGCTATCGAAGTATTGAGTTTTGACAAGATTGGTCCATATACTTTTAACCTAAATAATCTGATAATCACCCAATACAATAACACAAAAATTAATTGGGTTTTTGACAACATGATCCCTTTTTATTATAAAATGCCAAGACAATACCTTGTTCTTTGATAAATACAAGTGAACCCATAGTTTTGATACAATAGACAAAAAGTTCTTGTCCCTTAACTGGTGGATTCTTTCATTAAACACTATTTATTAAATTACCATACCATTAGAGATGCGCATTTCCCACTAGCTTTATCTCCACTTCTTCCTTGTGTTCTCCTTTTCCCCACTATCTCTCCTAAATCTTCATAAGATGATGCATCTCTCTCTCTCTCCCCCCCCCTCCCCTCCTTTCTTTAACAGATCCTATGATGCAGTAGTTGAACGACCTCCCACATTTAGAGAACAAAATGGCAGAACCAGAACAAAGAACTTATTTGGAGTCATCCTGGCATAAAAGAGTGCAATAATCATCAAAATCTTCAAGCTATCGATGGTCCCTTAAATGGTGGGTCTTTGTGATGTCACCAATTTAAAACAATTAATAGAGACCTAAAAGTGAAAGGGAAGCACATTACCATCCAAGCTAAAGGCTCTATATATTGTTGAAGATAGGAATTCGCTAGATGCCCAGTTACCATGTGAAGTAACTGCTTTGGATTGGCAATGTTTCTAATGTTGATGATGCTAGAACCTGGTATGATCTTTAGCTAGCCAATTAAAAGAGGTATTGGCAGTGAAGGCATTAGAAGGGAGCAAGGACGGCATAATGGTAATCAAAAGGACCACTATTCCAAGTGGACTTGAATAGGAAGGCGCCAAAGTTTGAGAAAGAGGATTATATCATGGGCTACTAAAGTATAGGTATCTAAGGAGGTGGGTAAGATGTTATGGAAGGAAAGGAGGTCCCACCAAGGAGCTCTAAAATGAATGCATATGAGTAGTTTGTCGATAGGCCATTCATTTTATGCTTGAATGGAACATCAGTTGTGGGTGGGATTCAACGTGGTAGGTATAATCAAAAGGAGGACATGGAACAAGAAATGGGAGGATAATTGTTATATGGTAAATGATGTTTGATGGCATGACCTGTTTAGTGCATGTTGAGTCTCTTTTTTTTTCCATCGAACCAAAACATTTGGGTGGTTTGTATTTGTTATAAAAAAGGACCATCCTGGCATTTGACTAGAGAAAGGGGATTGGAATGCCAAAATCCCATATTAATTCAACTCTATTTGGGTTGGTCTCAACTTGATCTAGTGATGACCCTAATTGATTATTTGATCTTTAATCTAGTTGGATTTTGGTTTTTTCTTTAGTTGATAATTTTTCTAATTTAATCAGTTGAGTTATAAGATGTAAGGGTTATGCATATCGTACTATTTCATTGTTGCAAAAATCATTCTTTAGTTATTGTTTATGTTGGAAAAGTCGTTTGGTGTGAATTATGGTTTTCTTTTTGTTGATTCTAGGATTTTGCAAATTCATGGTTAGCTTGAGGATTTTAATCCTTTTGTAGGAAAAGCATGTGATGCAACTCTGAGTATAAGAAAAATAAACAGAGGTGAAGTGAAAGTCACATATGAGGCTTAGGAAGGATCATCCAAAGTAGAATGCCCTTTGTGCTTAAACAAGAACCGTTGCTTCATCAACAAGTGAATGTTTAAATTTGCTGAAGAGTCTAGCATCATTGGAAGCTCAATTGCTTTAATCTTAACTTCAAGTTTATCTTGCACTTTATGAAATGGTTTCAGATCCACTTGAAATAAGTACAACTATAAAGTATGTAATAATCTTTCCATGATCAAAAGATAAAATGATTTAAAGGCTGTGCATATTATTTTTCCTCTAAGCTTCTGCTGCATATGTTCACCAATTTGTCATGCTTGGCTGAAACTAATCAGTCTAGGAATATCTGGAGTCAAAATGCGTAAGGGCCTCATAATTCTTTGTAGAAAAGGTCGTGATGATGTGGGTATATGGAAGGGTGTGGATGGTTAACAGACTTGAAAAATAAATGCAACCATGGAGTATGTAGAATCTTTCCATGATTAAAAGGTGAAATTGTTTGAAAGTTATGGATATTATTGATTACTTGAGCTTCTATAGCCTATATTTCACCAAGTTGCATGCTTTGGTGATCCTCATTTGTCCAGGAATATATGGAACTAAAATTCATGAAGGTATATGGAGGGGTGGAATTATGGTTCTTCAGATTTCAGAATCATATTAGGACCATAATCTGTTGCAAATTTCAAGATCTTACTACCAATTCATAAGGAAATCCCTCCACCTTTATTTTAGTTTGGTAAAATTCATTACTAAGATCACTTTTGTTTGGCAAGTTTTCTACAGTAGTAACATTTAAATTTTTAAATCCTTAATATGTTTGAAACACTCACAGTAAAGTGGAATATGTCATCTTCAGCATTGTCATGTTAGTCCTCTTCAAGGTGATCAATATTGGCATCTCTTGAGGTTTTCATATGAAGAAAGGAAAAGATATATATCTTGGCTTGATATTCTAGTCCATAGGACTAGTATATCTTGAGTAAGAAGCCTTTTAATCACAGGAGATTGAGGAAATGAAGAAGATGAAAAAGGTTCTATAGTACCTCCTTACCATGTGAAGAGACCTTTTTCTTAAAAAAAGAAAATTTATACAAGGCTGTTGGTTACTATTTCTTGCGATATGGTGAAATGCTTTCCAAACTCCCTGTCTGAATGTTATTTTTTATTTGGGCTCTAGGTGTGCAGTTTGTGGAAAAGATTTCTGCTTGAGCCTAATAGAATAAATATTTCTGCTCAAAGAAACCAGCTTGCTCATCCATTCATAAAAAGGCAACTGACTCTAATAATGCAAACCGTGGAACAGCAATTTGCACACTTAGGCATGATAAGCTTTGTGCTTTAGTATCAGTAAGTATAAGATGATAATAAAAAGAAGAGTCTGGAATGAGAAGTGTAATAATGATGTGGCGACAGCCATAATTTTTCTAATAAAAATTTGTTACTGTACTTGGAACCATATTCAGGTTGGGGCACTAGGAGGAAAAGAGGTATTTCATTATCCTAAACCAGCTCTCTACCTTCTTGGATTAATCTTAAGACACTCTGAAACATGATTCAGCATGGACTCCTTTCCTGTTTAAATCACAATCAAGGTTTGACCTTGCACTTGTTTAATATCAAAAGCATCTAAAAAATCGCAAAAATCCAATCTCATAGTAATTCCGAAACAGTAAATCTGAGAGAATGATGGATGGTGATCCATCCTTTCTCTCATTCAAACTCCCTTCTTCAGGATGCTTCTTCATATTATACATTTGTCTAGCAAAGGAGCTTGGGTCACAGTTTTTTTTTTTTTTTTTTTTTCTTGGCAAGCCTTTGCTTGTACTCTTTTCATGTCCCATCTGTATATGATGTTCCATCCTTTGTAAAGCTAAAAGTGAATATCTCTAGGAGCTTTTCTTCTGAAACAGTTTTGGGACTTATGATGTATGTTACTCTGCCTTTTTGGTAGGGGGTGCATGTTGAGCAGAAGTTTATCCATCATCCTGCTAATTTATTGTTTTGCTTGATGTGCACTTCTCCATGGCCTTTAACATTCTTTGTTCAAAACGCATCAACCTTACACATGTAATAAGAGATTCTTACAATATGGAGAATGAGTGCTCATGGGATCAGTCGGAAAAACTACTTATTTGTTCTCTTATCTGCAGTCCTTCTTTAGGTGGTAGAATTTGCTTTCCAAAACTTTTCCCATGAAAATAGAGCCTGTTGTGGAACCCATCTCTAAGAAGTATCCAAGCAAGGGTTGAGGAGATCCTTGCAACTGCCTGCCAAATAAAGTTAGTCCCTGATAAAGTTCCATCGTTGCTTTTAGAAAGAACATCTTGCTTTATTGTGCAACAAAAATTAATAAGTGAAAAGAAGTATAAGGCTGTGACATTTGCTTTCTCAGTTAGATGACTATTTACAAAAGTTATGTTTTGTGCATGTGGGTGCTATGTGAGTTCATTACATGCCTCTAGATGACCATGGTCCAGCAGGCCCTTGATACCTTTGAGAGAGGAGAACGAGACCATGTTTTTGTAGATCTGTCATAGGGTTATGCCTTCTCATTAGAGGGCCCTTTACCTATGGGTTTTTTAAGACTAAACTTGGTTGTTCATCTATAAGTAAATCCTCTTTCAGCTTTATTGGCACGATTCTGAAGCATATTTTTGGCAAATTGTTGGACCATTTTAGGCGACAATTTTCAATGGAATTGAGTCAAGAGTCTTTGTGGAGATTCTAAGATGCACGGAACCTTCTTGTTTTGAGCCTATTATTGTAAACAAGACATGCTAAATATGCTAAGTTCCATCCTGATTCTTGATTGTGGGGCGTTTTAACAGGGGCAAATATTTCATTTCATAGGGGAGATGTATTCCCATGGAGTGGCAAAAGCTGAGGCTGATGGGAAAAAACACTTTATTTGCTTATTGAGGTTTCACGGCCTTTTCACCTCTTGATGTTATGTTTGGCTTATTTATACACATCAATGTAAATGATAAAGAGGCAGTCTAACAATAGACGCCATGACTATGATTCATGGGATTCTAGAAACGTGCACTTAATCTCGGGTGGGAGAGTCCGAGTAGGTTGAACGCATGCTTTTGACCAATTGACTATTTTTACAGATATCTAATCGGATCCAGATTTGAATTTTTAAAGATTTTTTTGGATCCGGATCTGGATATCTGGTAAAAAAATCTCTAAAAATAAAGTATATTAGTCAGGGGGTTTGAACCAATGATCTATACTTTGAATGCTAAGCCCTCAACCACCAAGCTACAACATGCATTCCTATTTTATTGTTTATTTTACTTATTCATGTATTTTTGGGTTATTGAATAATCATTTGATGCATATTGTGATATTTTATATTTTAATCATCTATTTTTTATAAAAATAAAAATTTTCTTTGATAAAAATGAAAAATAGGCATATTTGATTTTATTTTTTTATGAATTATCAAAGTTTTATTGTTAAAAATATTAATAACTCCCATCTATTCCTATACTTAAACATATTTTTTCTTGCAATCTCTCTATTTTTGATTTTTTTTTTTTTAGTTTATGCTATAGTTAAAGGTTAATAATAATGACATTTGATTCAAAAAATATTAATATTTTTATGTTTTATTTTTATTTAAATATTTTGTGTTTTTTAATATTTTAATACAGATCAGGTTCAATTGGTGGTCTTTTTGTGGGTTTAATAGCCATGTTTTGGATCCTTGGTGACATGTGTGAATTTTATTCCCATCCTTTATGATTATATAATTAATGTAAGTTTTCATCACTGAATTCTGTTAAAAATTCAATTTATATGTGAATAATATCCAACTTGTATCTGTATTATGGTAGAAAAATTATGGATGACTAATATCCAGCATGTTTTGTAGAACAGAAATGGATATGCATAACCTTTGATTTAGCCTTACATTTTCATAGAATTTTAGAAGCATTTTGGATTCCGGTGGGTTTGAGCGTACGGCCCACAACAATGATGGCCGAAGCAACTAATGAAGTATATATTCTGATATAGATGGCTTTCTTTCATGGTAATTTTGTGTTTCAGTTTCTGTAATAGGAGCTTCTGATTTCGTTCATGTCGGTTTTGTAGGATATTTGATGGAAGATAATGAAACAGCTCTATTTGTCGAGGAATGGGCATCCAAAAAAAGGGATTAGAAGCATATTAACTTGACATCAAAGGTCTGAAATGCATAAATGAGCTGCCTCCGGCATCTCTACCTCGCAATAGTTGTTTGTATGCTGGCTACTTTTTTGATGTCCTTAGACACTCCATAGGTTTGGTATCTTTATAAGACCTTTCAGACGTCATTATTTATGGAGTGTTTTGGGATTCCGAATCCTATAGTTAATATTAGTTAAGATTGAGTTTGCAAGTAGTTCATGCATTCGTTGTGTTCTGACTCCATAAGATGAATGGAAATACCAAACTGCTGCTGCAACACTGATAATCTGTGAGATGCATCACTATTCTTCAGCTGTCTTTGTCAACGAGCAGGGTATCTCTGCTATTGGCATCAAATTTTGGTAAGCCAAAATCTTAAACAAGCCTATGAGCACATGCATGCTGTCTGTTCCCCCTTCAAAAGGAAAAAGGTGAATCTCAGTGCCAGGCTTCTTGGATGATTTATATGCTTGCTGCTTTGGTTTACATTGAATTGCCTATATGATGGGAGTGGAAATGGCTATCTGAAATGGCATTTGGGTCCTATATTACACGTTAAGATGCCCAATTAGTTGGCTGGTCGGTCTATTCTCTGAAACAAAATTCAAGGGCTGAAAACCAAGTTGTACAAAGTGGTAGTGGAATCCTGAGGCAGAGCTGATTTGATGGTCTCAGAAACAGGACTGATACCAAATCTTTAGT
This sequence comes from Elaeis guineensis, assembly GCF_000442705.2. NCBI lineage: Eukaryota > Viridiplantae > Streptophyta > Magnoliopsida > Arecales > Arecaceae > Elaeis > Elaeis guineensis. The sequence goes on from NC_025995.2 coordinate 113,381,739, forward strand.
AGAATGACAAGATGTTTGAAGGGAGGAGGTTGTTCCCAAAAATATCTCGTATTTCTTGGTGAGATGTTCTTTCAACATAAGTGTGGATCTTATTATTAACTTCTTTTATCTTAACCCAATGCTGTCCTTGCAAATGTTGGCCTTAATATCCAGCAAAAGCTTATGGAGTTTGATGTGTAAGTTATTTGATGTATTATGACCATATCAAACCCTTTCTTTTTCAAGTTATGTTGCTGAAGGGGTGTCACAGTGCTGAAGCATATAACATCTTGGAACTATCAAATCACATGGTTTTAAGAAAATATCCAGGAATATCGTGACAGAATGGCGGGCTGTGGACATGGATGGCCTCATTGGAGGATGCTGAAGTAGAGCATCACTCTTTCACGAGACATTGATGCAGTTGGGTCAGTTAGATGCAGAGTGAGGGTTCAAAATAGGCCATTGTCTGATATCTACTGGAAGTCTATTCACAAGAATAATTTCTCTCTTAATTTTTATTTTCTTTTTGGTAAGAACTATCAGTGACCAAGTTTTGTTTAAATTCTGAGAGCAATCACATTCATCTATTCACTGTCATAAAGAATTTGCAATGGAAGCAGATGTTGATTGTCATACTGAAGGATTTGAAATCTATGGATTTGTTTGGATGAAAGTATGAGCATATTAGCCGCTAGATCTACATTGTGTCAGTTACCCTGATCTGTCAAGAATCAAGATCTATGTAGGCGGTGTCTAGGGTCTGAAATAATGTAATGTACGCCAAAGGCACCCGCAGATAAAATTTTAGATTGATGTGTCATGAACCTGGTTGTGTTTATTTCATTAGACAACATCAAGTTATGCCAAAACCCTTAAACAATGATAAACCAAATGAATCATCTTATTAGGAGGATCCAAATCAATTTCCAAGTTTCATGCTTTTCTATCTAGGGACTACTTACTAATTACCTTGGTTGGGCAAGCTCCAAATGAATAATTTCGGGACATCTGTGTCATACCTTTTTCTGTCTCTTTTTTTCTTTTCTTTTTCTTTTTTTTTTTTTTTTTTTTTTTTGTGGCAAATACAAGTGCTATAGGTGATTCTAGTTCTAGAGTCTGGACACACGGTGTCCCCACGCCGGATCAAGCGCCAGTATGAGCGGCTCCAACCATCTCACATTTGGACACGTCTGTATCTTTTCATGATCCTCTATCATACCCACTGCCTCTATTTCCCCACAACTCGGTCTCCACTAGCTCTTGTAGCCACACGAATTTGGAATCTCGGATGCAAAATCTCAGACCTCTGCCAAGCGGAAAATGGCACCGAGCCACGCTAATCATTTTCCATTAACAACAAACAAGGCAATAATTCATTTATGCAAGGAGAGATGATATTTTTTGAGACCACATATAATGCTTGGACACCGCTACCGTGTGAGTCACCTCCAACTGACAGTTATGCGCGCTAACTGAGTCATCCTATTGAAAGGCAGTATTGGCCTAAATCATGTGCCAACAATAGTGGGAACGCATACCCTCAAATAGGAGAAGCAGTAGTTTGGTGCCAGATGTACTGGGTACAGCTATCGAGTTGTAATCTAACTGAAGCTACCCTTTTTTTAAAAAAAAAAAAAAAAATTAATGCAGGTAATTTCCATTTCTTTATTTGATCTGATTTGAGAAGTGAAGGATTGCAAAAGCTGATGGTTCAGCAGTTTTAAAATAGCGTTAGAGCAACGTCGACATCTTCTCATTCGATGACGAACAAAACTTAAAATTGATGCAAGATTCGGCTGATAATAAACAAATACACATCGCATGCAATTGTTCACAGACTTACCACTTGTCTAGTACATTCACTCTTGCCTTTTCACACCGCCTGGCCTCCTTTGAGCTAAAAAAGGACTGGTCTTTTTTATTGGTCTTTCAGGCTATCACTGGACCAACGCTAGTAATGGAAACTAGATATTGATGTAGTGGAATTAGCATCACACGCTACTATTAATTACATGAACTCTGAGAACGTGGGGGGGGGAAAGAACTATGTCTAGGAGAATGGGATTAGAGGTAGTGCCAGTCCATATGAATTCCTTAATCTTTCTGTAATTATTTTATCTCTTTGTGGCGTCTTTTTAGTTCCACTGCTCTCAACGGATCTGATACGATGACATCAGTAAAGCCAAAGTCAACCTGATATCGTGCATGAAAACTTGCAAATTGAAATCCTTGCAAGATGCCTACGATGTCTCTGATTCATGTGGCAGACATTTGAATTTATTCCCGTCTGAACCCACTTATTGCAAGTCACTGCTTTTGGCATTGCTTAAATTGCTCAATACTTTTCTCGACACTTTGTAACATTTAATCTCATTTGATGGAGAAGTACTCGTTTTCTCCTTCAAGAGCTACTTCACCATCAATGAGTTTAAAGACCACTTTAATTAATAAACTACATTATTCTGAAATTGAAGCAATTCATGATTCGATTCTTCTTATTAACTTTGTCAGTTCTGGTAACCATGAATTCTTTTTTTAATATCCAATGCCTTCTATTTTCAATGAAGGAGGGCTTTTTTTAATCTTCAGCCAGAGTTCCTTTTTATCCCTTTTCCTGTCCCAAAGAGGATTCCTCTAATTTCTGCGCACTAACCTTCTTCCTTCACACGAAAGCCACTACATACGCATCTAACTCCTGCCTTCCTCTTAGTTATTCTTTGCACGAAGCTATTTAATTTTTACTATGGTGGGATGGAGGGGCGCCAACCCTCCCACCATCCTAGTTTTAATTTCCTGAATCTCTAAAGTTAGACTAACTTCTACCTAACAATGCTATATTTTTATTTGGAGCAACTGTACCTAACAATTCCACATCTACATGGAACCACCTAAATCAAAACAACGAACGGACTTGTGTTATTGTTTAGCGAGTGTCTTTCATGGACGAAGTACAAATAGAATGTTCCTCTGGTTTTAGTGTCATACTTTTCCCTGAATTGTCAATTGTGCATCATGAAAAGGATATTACCGCAAAGCAGCAGCACTTATAAATAATGGAAAGACATGCCCCGATGACCATCTAATAATAATCCTTGGAGTTCCTTTATTATATGAAAACAAGGGACCCTCTTCCTTGCAAAAAGCATATGAAGTGGATCAAATGATGCAGAATGTATTCTATGTCATGCTTTTGCTATGGGAGGATTTGGGGAGGAAACTGAGGTAGGTATGAGAATATGAGTTTCTACTTTGAGTTTTAACTGCGCCTATTTGTAATTCAGGCTTAACTTTGTAAAGATTCTACACTTGGTGATGCTTTTCTAAAACATAAATTAACACACTGTTGAGAACACAATGATGCTCAAGGAATCTTGAAGTGATATGATATTAGAAGGTTCTAAGAAAGCAAATTATCGATCGTAGTATATTGAAAGATGTAACAATCATTGAAGTGTAGAAGCAACATGCTTTCCTATGTATAAAATATATATTATTTAAGCACATCTGGGTTTAGAATGCAAGGAATTCTATCTTTTAATGGTTTAATTGGGATGAGTGCTATGAAAAGATAAGAGAGAGAGAGAGGGATCATTACTACTGATAATAGTGCTTTTCTCGATCTTTAGGCAATCAAATTGAAGGTATGTTGATTCAGAAGTGGATCTAAGCATTTAGAAGTAATGGAATAAAGAATACGTTGACGTACTCCTGCTTTTCTTAGCATTCCATGCTTGCAAATGTATGAATGTATGTTGCTTCACAAGTGGATCTAAGCATTTAGTAGTATGGAATAAAGAATACAATGGCATGCTTTTGCTTTGCTTAGCATTATATGTATGCATATATATGAATTTTTTAAAGTAGACATATCAGACGATAAGGCAGATCTTCTAAAACAATTGCAGGATACACTCATTTCGGGAGTGTTTTCACTCCACAGAGTGGACACAAGTCTCCTAGTATGGCCACTAATTGGTTGTTAGATGAAGCACCACATCTTAAAATCATATCGAGAGTAATAAAGTCAAAGCAATAGGGTAGGATGATGGAGTGATGAAGTGAAAAGAGGATCATTTGGTATTGTAGAATGTCTTTTTGTACAAATGAGTATTGAAATGGTGGAAAAAGGATCGGATCTTTGTACATATGATTTTGCATCGAGCATGTGATTCTATGAAAAAATTCATATTCTGAATTCTACCGTGTGGATTTCTTTTTGTTTTTTTCACTTTGATTCAGTCTCATGAGCTAGAAAACAGTTCACATCCTCCTCTTATCCAGAAGAGATGGAATAAAAGATTGTGTCTTTTTCTTACCCAAAAAAAGATTCTGTCTTTTGATTAAGGCTGAAAATATTTATCTTGATCTAGTTGAACTTGAGTTCAGCAAAGAACTAGTAAGAGCTATTTATCATCTGTATTCACCTGCTTCCTTCCTTTATCTTTTTCTTGTCTCTGGCTACTTTTGCAATCTGATGACTGATGTTCAACTTACTTTATTTTTGTTTCTCCTTTATAACCATGCATGCCCCTGCAAGTATATGTGGACATAATCTCAGGCTCAACGCACTACTAATATAATATGAGACGTACGTGTACATATATACACTAGTATTTTAATTGCATGTGCTATGCATGTGTATTAGAAAAAAAGTAGGCAGGGGAGATTTAAGAAATGAGAGTATATTTGAGAGGGTTTGCTGGAGCTTTTTCTAAAGACGGAAAAGATGCTGTATTTAAGAGAGATGCAAATTTTGGTGGAGACTTTATCAATATATATATATATATGTGTGTGTGTGCGCGCGCGCATGCGTGCGTGAATGTGTGTATACACACACATATTATACATATAGAATATATGTTTCATATAAATCTCAAATTGAGCTAGCATTTGATTATTCATTTTATTTTTGAAAATAAGAATATAAATCCTCTCATTTTGAGAGAAGATATCTACTTCTATTAGGTCTAAAATCAAAAATCAGGCATTCAAATAGAGAATCTACACGATGATCAATATAAATAAAAATATTTAGAAACAAACAAAATCATGTTTTTTGGTAGCATCTAATTACATTTCAAGTAGAATGGCTTTAATTACTCTATGTGCTAAAATATATAGTAAAATATTTAAATGGAGAATCAACCTTATTGATCATGATCTATGACTATATATACTAAAATATATATGTATTGAAAGTTAATAAAGTTCAATACTTAGATCACAGCAAAACATGGTCTCAAATCATTTTAATTATAAATTTTTAATCCACTTGTTGCATAAGTTAGAGAACATAAAGATACATAACTTTTGGTTTGTAAATATTTTTAATGATATAGATCATAGTTAATAGAATGGATCTTTGATTTGAATGACAAGTTATTATATATATATAAATAATATCAAAAAAAATAGTGCCAAATGTTTTATTTTATCTGACATAGAAGAAAGCATCAACTTTCGTTATTTTATTGTCTTTTTTTTTTTATTTTATTGGGAACCTTGTTTTAGCATTATTAGCCATCATACTTATAAAGATCGCCTACCTTATCATCTTCCGCACTTGGCTGAGCACTACCGCCCAGGACCACCCACAGAAGCTTTTAGCTTAGAATTGGCCTACGTTTATCTTTTTATTTTTTATTTTTTCGATAGATTGGCATTGGCACCTTTTTTTTCCTTTGGGTAAGCATTGGCGTTCATTACATCCACGCATCATGCATTTCACTTGACCATACCTACGATCCTCTTGTCCAGTCAAGCGCTCCGGCCATCACATCGAATTGCAATCTCTTATGCGTCTGCATCACATAAAATAACCATTCAACACAAAAATGGTGGTGATCGGATGGAGCCTGCCGGACCAAAATCACAAAGTTTGCTCGATGTAGAGAAGATGATAACTAGTTATCAGATATAGCAATTTCTCTTGCGGACCACCATGTCCTATTCCAAGAATGCTAAGTTCTTATTCTATCCAAGAACCTTAAGAAAATATTCATCTCTTGAATTTCCTTCGATTAAAAGATTATTCGTGTCTCTGGTGTCCAAGTCTTCTGCGTCTCAATTTGGATACTGATAAATATTAATTTTAATATTAATGTAGAAAACATTGCTATTTTAGGTCTATTTGTGAAGTGTTGGTGTTTAATAATAATACCGGTATTCTGAGTTGCATTTGACATCATTATTATTTTTCAAAATATTTAAAAATAAAAATTTTGTTTTCATTTTTTTTTCAAACATTTGATAATAAAAATATATCTAATTATCAATTTTTTTTAATAAATAATAAAATTAAGAAAATATGTTTACCAAAAAAGTGAAAGATAGAACTAGCAGAGAAAATATTACTTAAAGATGTGGTAGCTCGACCATTGTAAAGCTAAAATGGTTGAATGGTGATACTTGGAGAAGGCACGAACTAAGACAGGAAAGGAGTAGGAGAGGGAGTGAAGGATGTAAATGATGAAGGTCTCAATAGAGGAGTCGGAGAGGCAATATATATTGAAGATGAGAAGACTAATAAGTGGTGATGATGATGAAAGGAGTGACGAAAAAGATAAAATGGGAGAAATAAAAAGTGGTACAACGATGGGGCTAATGATCTAGATAAATCTAAAGAAGTTCGGAAGGAAGCCAATTTGATGAGAAGTCGAGAGACATTAAGACATATGGAAAAAAAAATCTAAAAAAATATTTTTTAAAAAGTGAAAGTAAAAATTTTTTACTTCTATTTTTTTCTATATAATAAAAATTATATTTTAAAAAATAAAAGCAGACCAACTAAATTTTTTTTTTTTCTCACTAGATTACATGTTTTTAACTTAAGAAAAAAAAGAAAGAGGAGAGAAAAAAAACGGCGTCAAACAAACTCGAAACGAAGACATTGTCAGAGACAATGACCGTGGAGACGATTATACATGCAGTATTTTTTTTCCTCAAAAATCTTTTTTTTTTTTTTTTTGATCCACTGGCATCCAAATTGACTCTAATCATTGGTCAATATCGCCCTATCGCGTCTCTCTCTGTCAAATATCTTCGGCTCCGTTGGTCAGCAAAGCCTGTGCAGCCCACTCTCCGTGACTTGGGCACTTGGCAAGGAAATTGACATAACATTGGATTTTTCCATTTTTCACACTTGAACCACTCACTCAGCACAGTTGGACAATAATACAGGGAAGCCCTCAAGTCCTGCCAATGAGAAAGCCAATTACATATTTAGATTGTAAGAAATTTCTAAATCCATATGACTACAGGATGAGAACTTTCTTTGATGGAACTCCATCTGGCCTTTTTTGTAAAGCATATCTAATGAGTTCATTTAGCATAACATGGACTATAAACTCTAAACAAAAAAAAAAATCATCAAAAAAAAAAAAAAAAGCTTCTCTTAAATAAAATTATCTCCTTAATCATCATCATCATCATTATTGTCTATTGAGATACAGTAGGAGTACCACAATAAAATTTTGAAACCTTACATAAAGTTGTTGAGAACGCATAGATTATGGTCATGCAAGCATGTCACTTTATCTCATTTTAAAAGTGGTGCAATTCACAACGCAGAGAAGTTCAAGAGACCTATCACCAAAGAATATTAAGTTTCCATGCCGGCAATCGATAAGCACCCTGTAATTTTCTTTAATCGGCTATGAAGCACCCACGATGTCCCCAATCTTATGTGTTATTGACATGGTGGGCATGAAGTCCAACATGGCACAATCATCTCCCCATGGATTGGACCATGATATTGTTGGACCGGAGAAATTATTAGTTATAACTGTTCTACCACATAGACTTTATACCGTCCAATAAAATATCATCATAGCATCCGATCATTCAAAATTTCAAAACTTCCTATTTGATTGAAAAGTATTAAAAGAAATAGAGTACACTGTTAATCATAATTAATCATTTTCCATCCAACTTTTGCTACACCTTTTTTAATCTCATTGGATGATATAGCGATATTTTATTAGATGATCCAAAATCTATATGATAAAATAGATCTAATAAATAATTTTTTAGTTGAATATATGGTAACTAATCCTGTGTTTGGTTGGAATTATGAGAGGGTGGATGGATGAAGTTGGAAGGGTGGATGGTCTCCATCCACTGTTTGATTCAAAAAATTATAAAAAAAATGGATGAAAATGGAAGGTTGTCCATTTGTCCTGATCCATCAATTTATATTCTCTCAGATTGAGAGAATGTAAGAAAGGATGGATGGGCATTGATGAATAGATTTTTGCATTGATAAAATTATCTCTCATCAATTGTTTGACAAAACTATAATATTTTTTATTTTTCATTCATATTATATATATATATATATTCGAAATTTCCTGAGGTTTGAGTAGCCATTTGAGTTTTGAGTCATGCACATCTAAGCGATCCAGACGGGGACAGCGCATATATATATACACACACACACACTATTAATCAAATATTATTAAATTTTATTATTAATCATTTTAATTTAATACATAATTTTGATAATTATAATTAAATAATTAGAATTATCTTCTATTTCTCTATTTTTATTTACTATTTTTAATTAACTATTTGAATAATTTTAATTAAATATTTAAATTTAATTATTAATTAATTAATAATTAATTAATATTTTATTTATAAAATTATTTATTAGATTAAATTAAATATTTATATAACTTTCATATAATTATAGATTACAATGATTGTAAATTTATATATTATTTATTTTTTAATATAAATGAATATTATAAATTGATAATAATAATATTTTGAGTAGTTTGGTAAAAATGTTATATAAATATCATTCATTTTTTTTCTTATTTTTTTTATATTAAATAAAAAAAATTATTTTTATTTATTTTTTTATATTTCACTAAATATATAAAAAGATAGATGAAAGGTTCATCAATCCTTTCTTTCTTTTTCTTTTTTTTTTTTTTTTTTTTCTCTATCCATGGTTATTTTTATCCCTCTTTTATGCTAAATAGAGGACCAACGTCTTTCATCTTTTTTTTCCTTTATCCATTCATTCTCCCATCAATTCTTTATACCAAATAAAGGATAAATGAAGGGCGATCGGGAGGGCCCTCCGTGGTTTTTACTCGCGCAGGGATGCGAGGCTGGCACAAGAATTTGACACATCGCACTCTGGCACGACGTACCCTGCACGCATGGTTCCCGGAGCAGGCTGCGCTGAGGCCCACGCCTATGACATGCACCCAACCCAGCGGCAATGCAGCTCTTTTGTACTACTTGTTTGTGCTTCAAATAGAGGGTGGACGCCTCAAGGTTGAGAAAGTCTCTTTCTTCATGCTCAAACTCAAGCAATCTTAAAGTGTAAAGGATCAAAAATTTTTTATTTCACACGGAGGCTGAGGCTGAAACGAAGGGGGAAAAAGGCAGAGTAGATAAAGGGAGTAGGCTTTCCAAATCATAGTCATTTTAACCTCCTATTCTATATTTCGTAGGCTATGAAGATGTTGTTGTTAAGTCAAACTAGATAACTTAGTTTGTTGGGGAATGTCTCTTATTCCCTTGGAAAGGGGCTTTTCCCGTAGGAAATGAAGAATCTGCTTTGTGATCAAAGGGTGCAAAGCATATATATAAAAAAAACAAATCACTACTAATGCAAACACTCGCACCTCAAAGGTTGTTCAGAAGATGGGCATTTGCGGATATGGCTTTAACTTTTTAGAGAGAGGGGGCGGCACTACCTTCCCCCTGGCGTCGTGATCTCCGTGGAGTTAGTGCTTGGTTACATGTTAGCACATTGGACCGGCCTACTCTCTCTCCACTTTCACTTATGATTCACTCTATCTTTCTAATGGTTTAAGAGGGTGTTTGATTCGTAATTGAAATCGAAATTGAAATCGAAATGAAAATAGATTAGAATCAAAATTGGAATGGCCAAACTATCATAAGTGTTTGGTTTGTGATTGGAATCAGAATCAGAATGGATGATTTTCATTGTTGTTGTTTGGTTCATACAAAGATAGGAATCGAAATCAACATAAATTTTTATTTTTATTTTTAATTAAAATTTTTAAAAATTAATTATTTTAAAAATTGATATTAAATAAAAATTAAACATAATAATAATATTTTTAATTTTTTTAAAAAAAATTATCATTAAAAAAAATAGATAGCAAATATTATTTTATCATAAAAATATTATTATATATATAATAATAAAATAAAATTTAAAAAAAAAATTGAGCATCACATATGCATGATTCATTCGCTATTAGGTGGGATAAAGGAATGCGATATTTTCATCATCTTATTGAAAATTTGGAATACATCGTTCTAGTCAAGGGATTTACAATCATCAACATTGTTATGATTGTGAGTCAATCTGGCTCAGGCTGATGAACTAGAGCTGAGGATGAAAAATAATGAGTGTTGACTCAAAGACTTTAGAAGCTAGCTGGAAGTCGAGAAGCTATCAAAGAGGTTTGGATCCACATTTCATGAGTCTCTTAGGGCATCCTAAAACATCAAAGATAAAGAAAGTATGCTATTCACAGAGTTTTTTGATGAAGGACCCTCCGATGCCGAGAGGTAAGAGTAGAAGATGAAATCAAGAAAATAGTAAAAGTGGAAATGGAAGTAAGTGAGAAGTGTGTTGCTAAACAAGGAGAGAATCATTTTGTGAGTTTTGGAGAGATGTAATCCCACGAGAATGTCACTTAGTCTCGAACTGTAAGAGGTCCATTTAATAGATTGCTACTAGTAGGGCGCTCTGAACTCATGTGTGGGGACTCAATGACTCAGAAGTTTTTTCAAAGATTCGATAGGACTTCAGAGAGCTTCTAAGGACTCAAGGGTGCTTAGAAAGATTTAGATTTACTTGAAAGGATCAAGTTGCATGTGACTTGTACTTATGAAAGACTTATCCGGAGGGTCTCTAGTAAAAAGTTTATATAGGCAGAGGGCGGAGCCAATGATGCCAAAGATGTGAAAAGGAGGTTGAGGATAACTGTTTCACACATCTAAAAGTTTGTTGGGATATAGTGAGATACCGATCTAATGATTGTAGAGATCATTTTATTGTTCTAGGCCAACTATCGTGAAGTGAAGAGAGATTTGATTTTCTCTGAGGAGTGATCATGTGGCAAGAACTGATTAGCCGAGATGATGGGCTACATGATCTGTATTAGACTCTCATTGATTGGTGGTGCCAGGTCATGCTGGTCGGATGTGAGGTATATCAAATACTAAGGATCTAAAACGCGTTCGAGGTGTTTTTTTTTTTGGTTAAATGTTGAAGATGTTTGGTGACCGAAAATTTTTGAACGTCCAAAGAGCTTCGTTTCATGTTCTCCTTTTTCTTTCTTTCATTATTTTAAACAAGGCATGCAGTACCATTCCAATTTTAAAAATTGAAGTAGTACCATCAAATATGAAAACAAAACTACCTTATAGCGACATGGATAAAACAACTAAAGAACTCCAGATAATCTCATCAACATAATAACTGACGCAAAAGAGCTCAAATCGGTGCGACTAAGTTCAAGTTGGCGATAGAAAAATAAAATTGGGGGTTAATATTCTCTCAAATGTTCAGAACTGCAGCAAGAATTTGAAGGTAATCTTATGTAGAAATTGATTGTTGGGGCCGTGGCCCCTTAATTTGAACTGGGTCATGGCCATGAATGCTGGGTATCACAATAAACTTCATACAGGGCAGCCTGAACACCAACAGGATCACTTCTAAAATCATGTGCTCTCTCGACGAATTTGACATTTCAAAATCAACACTCAAAAAACAAAAAAAAAAAAAGAAAAGAAAAAAACTATTCCACGATGAAATGCTTAATTCTAGGAAAAAAAATGATAAATGGGATATTGGAAATGGGAGGTGTGGCACAAGACATCTAAATTCATAAAATCATATATATGCTGGATTCTACAAAATCATGTGATCTGAAATTTTTGAGGTAAAAAGTCATGCTTTTAAATTAAATATTTGTGATGCTGCAGCATAAGCATGACACTTTTGAGGTTACTTTTGAGATCTTTTTGCTTTTTGTGACATATTCCAAAAGCCATAACATAAATTAATAACAGACACCTCATTTAAATGTTTCATAACCACATTCCTCTTTTAGATGATCACAAAATATACCTGGCTGAGATTAAACTGATTGTAAAACAAGTTTAATTCTTGCTGTTCATCGATTTGACTTTTTCAATATTCTTTTTCTTTCTAGTTACTGCAAATGAGTCATCAACTCACCTTGTACAATTGCCTTCTCAAGAGGATACGATTTAATTGCTTGAACGGAACCTGAACCACATAGAGGCTGCTCTTATGTCTATCTTTTATATGGTTTGCTTTCAAGAAGACTTTGGGCTTCTTGCAATTAGGCAAAAGGAGACCTCAACTGCAATTAGGACACTCTTATATCTATCTTTTATATGCTTCGTTTTCTAGGGCTCTTTTCCAGTATGTGCATGGATGATTGTTTTTTGAGACCTCATGTACGTGTACTTTGAATTATATTTGGGTCTTAGATGCAACATGTCATGCCACAGCCGAATCGATCGCGACATAGACTGCAGCAAGTAAGGTACCCTTATGACTTCCATGTATTCACCATGATTGTTATTAATGCAGTTGCAACTTTCAATTATAGGTTAAAAAAATACTAGAAATTAGGTTGCTCCATCTGCAGGCCCTACAAACCAAATACTGCATTTGTGACTCAAGAGCCAATGATTCTACCCCATATAAACTCAAATATTATAGATCAGTGGAAGTTACAGGTATCCAAACAACTCACTTCTCGGTACAAGTTGAAGTGATGATGTGGTTCTCAACTACTGTTTGAGAAGCAATGGAAAATGTGCCAAAATAATGCAACATTAATAACATAATGGTGAAATGACAGACAAATTACAATCATCATTAAATCTAAATGCCCATTACTTACAACTGCTAATCTGTTATGACTTCAATAATTTCAAGCCTCATTCACCTTCCTGCTCTTTTCATAGAAAATCTGATCCAGGTCCTACCGAACGCTTAATTAAGAGTTTATTTTGCATAAGCAGCAAGATTAAATGTTTATAATTATTTTGGTTTCTGACCCAGGCGATTCTTGTTCCGGACTATGTTATTTGCTTGGGTTTCGTTTCAATGTTATCTGCCCTAAAGTATCATCCATAAATCAGATGCTTTCAACTTCAAGGGTTCATTGAGCTCCTGGAACCCATAGTGACCCCTTTTTCTTTCTCTCATTTTGTACAATCTCCTTCATTTGTATAATCTCCTACTGAATACTACTGTTGGGATATACCGACCGACCCTACTGCCGACTCACCAGCGCCGACCCGTCCTCAACACCGACTCTACACCGACTCTACTACGAGTCCGACCGACGGTGGGCAACACCGACAGTGACTACCGATTGTGCCCGACCGGAGTGGATCGGCCTAACGGACCAACGTCGCCTCTGATCACCTGAGAGCCGATCCCCCATGACCGACTTCCTATCGGGTGGGACACCGCCGACTAACCATCGATTTGGATACCTAACGTTCCACCTCTACAGGTCCTTCTAGACGCCGAATGAGCGGCATGAGTTGCAGTCCTATCAAGCAAACGCCGTACGAACGTCAGGAGGCATTCTCCTGCCAGGAAACCTGGGGCGCTGTCCTGTCAAGGACACAAATTAATTCCTAGGACCTATCAACTCGTCAACGACGTGACAATCTCCGACGATTTGACAACTCTCCAGTTGTCTACATCACCAACGGCGAGACCATACCACCTCCCACTATAAATCGGAAAAGGCAACAGTGCTAAAGAGGTCCCTTCGAAAACTCCCAAGCTCTCCTTCTCCCTCTCTCTCGTTGAGCTCCTTGTTTCTTTTTTGCTGTTGCCTAGTTTTCTCTCTGACTTGACCGTCGGAGAGTCTTCGTCGGAGCCGTCTTTGATCAATGCGGACTTTCTTTTACAGACGTTCATTTTCGATGATGAGATGATAAGGGATTGACCGTAACAATTACTATGGTGGTCAGTGCCTCTTTTATCATCAGGGAAAAAAATAGTAGTTGTTTCGCAGTACCGCATGCCAATGCCATCTAAGTACGGCGAGTTGCCAAGGCCCTTTCGATCCTCTTTCATTAGGCTTCGAGAGCTCTGTACTTTTTCTCTTCTTTTTCGAGTACTTAGAGCATCAGGAGCTGAAAAAAAAAAAAATGAAGTACGTGCCGTGCGCGTTTGCGTGTGTGCAAGAGAAGATATCGGTGCGAGGTGGGGCGCGGCGAGGCCCCGAGGGAGTTGGCCAAAAATTGGGGGAGAAGTCGTCCAGGAATGTTTGTTTGAAAAGTGCACATGCATACAATTAATTAGATCATGATAAATTTGTAGTGATTTATAGAGCCATCGGTTACATCGTGAGGCTTTCACGGATTTAAGATATATTGATTAGTTATGTTTGGCATTTGTCTATCCACGTCTCCATTGGACTCCATCATAATAATGTTATCTGTTTCCGTCTATCTTGTCCTGCTCTTATTGCTGATCCTTGATTCCTCTCTCTCTCTCTCTCCATATCTATCTGTTAGGACTCTTATCATGGATGGATTATACGAAGTTGTAGGGAAATAGTACTCTCTCCATTCGTTTCTACAATATCAGGGATTGGATAAATTGTTTAAACTTCAAACATGCTTGGGTTATTTGATTGACCGGTTTGTTGCCAAAGATCAGGGGAACAGTTTTAGATGTCGCGCTATTAGGGCACATGTGCACCGCGTGCACTCTCATCAAGAATAATGATGTGCGTGGACAAGTAAGTTACCAACTAGAAATCCCAGAAAGAAACTAAAAAAATAAAAAGCAAATTAAGGTTCTCTCCGTACTCTCTCTCTCTCTCTCTCTCTCGCTAGCTGCATGCCTCCGAAGGAATAGTTACTCTTGCATACTCGATTTTTATTCATCATATAATAATGATATAATAATTAGAAGATGTCACACCTAGAATTCCACTGAGTACCCATGTGTATAAAGCTAGCAGGGGAATTGTATAACCCAACCACAGGACTCACTCACTCCCCGTTGCCCTCGCTTTCCTTTACTCCCCCAAACCCCCTTGGGCGTGGCTCTGGCTCTGACTCTGGCTCGTCCCTCCTTCTCTCCGCTTCCTCCTCCACCGGAGATCCCCGAAAGGATAAGGTTCTCCATTGCCCTCCCATAGATCTTTTCCGTGAAACTAGGAGGACTTCCATCCTTCTCTCATCTCAGCCTAATCCACTTGTGGATAAGTGGCAAAGACTTAATCCTTATAATTATCCGACCTAAGAACCAGGAGACTAAAAGGCCCAAAAATAAAAGCCAATAATTTCCGGATCTCGCCTCTCTCCCATCTGCACCCTCCCTATTAATACCCCAGTAAACACAACAACATCAACACAAGCCACCCATGGAGATATCATGGCTGCTGCCCACTGTGTCGACGTCCACTGCTATTACTAGTTAGGATCGATTGAGAAGTGTGCACACACGCTCCACTCCATTTAAGCCATCACCAAGTACGAAAAACCAATATTCCTTCATGGACTGCTGGAAGGAGGCAGAAGGCAAACGAGTCCATGACCCCTGGTTCTACCAATACTACCGGCACAGCACCGCCGGCGATGGTCACCGCATGACGACTAAGCCAGGTGCGACAGCCAAGGCTGACAGGCGCGTGTGGGTGCCGGGGCCGATCATCGTCGGGGCCGGGCCTTCGGGGCTGGTGGTCGCCGCCTGCCTGAAAGAGAAGGGAGTCCCCAGCCTGATCCTGGAGCGCGCCAACTGCATCGCCTCCCTGTGGCAGCTCAAGACCTACGACCGCCTCCGCCTCCACCTCCCCAAGCAGTTCTGCGAGCTGCCGCTGATGCCGTTCCCCAAATGGTTCCCGACGTACCCCACCAAGCAGCAGTTCATCGCCTACCTCCAGGACTACGCGAGGAGGTTCGACATCCGGCCAGCGTTCAATGAGACGGTGGTCAGCGCCGAGTACGATGCCGTGCTCGGGTTTTGGAGGGTGAGGACCGAGGCGGTCAACGGCAAGGAGGAGAGGACGGAGTACGTGTCCCAGTGGCTGGTGGTTGCCACCGGGGAGAATGCGGAAGCCGTCGTGCCGGAGTTCGACGGCATCCGGGAGTTTAAAGGGACCATCATGCACACAAGCACGTACAAAAGCGGCGACGTGTTTCGAGGGAAGAGGGTGCTAGTCGTCGGGTGCGGCAACTCGGGGATGGAGGTCTGCTTGGACCTCTGCAATCACAATGCCCATCCTTCCATCGTCGTCAGAGATGCGGTGAGCTCTTCTCCTCGCCATCACAAATAATATATATATATATATATATATATATATATATATATATATATATATATATATATATATGAAGTGCACTCTTTCTTCCCCTTTGTTTCATACATTATTTACACAAATGATTAGAAACGCCGGCCATTAAGGTTTCTGCATAAATTTGCAATCTCCTAGTAGAAATCAGATTGTTCTTCTTCTGGCTAATTAAATGAAATAAATTCTTTTATTTCAAATTTCGGTGTAGCTCTTTTTTTCTTTTTATTTATTTTGGGTATAGGTAACGAAGAACTGGATTTGCTTTCGTTCATGTTCAGCGTTATTGTTTTGATAATTATTAGTGTTATCATTGCAGCTAGCTGTTGTTGTTGTTATTTTTAGTGCTGGTGCCATGACCCGTCGTTAGCAACAAAATAAAACGCTAGGCTCACGTGTTGCATTTCCCCTTTGTATTTAAACTTAAAACTGTCGCAATATTTTAAAAATTAAGCGAGAAAGTAACGTTTTGGCATGCGAAGAAAGATAGATTCGCCATGGATTCTTGTAAAATGTCCACCATCTTCCATTTCCGGGCCACGAATTCCAGTCCTCCCCTTTCTTGGGACTCATTCCCACGCGGGGAGTCCTCCTATTCCTCCATCAAAAATCACTCCATATCTGTTCGCATATTTTTCTGAGCTCTTTGCTACCCCAGTCTTTCCATATATTTTATTTTATTTTTTTCCTTTCCGAAAGTTGATCCAAAAGCTGTACCCTATATCTTGAAATATATGCATAAATGCGCGGTCCCCATTGCCACAGGCAAAGGAGAAAAGCAACCTTTGTCATTTCAAATCTCAATTAGTAACCAGAACAAAGGTTCTCGTCTTCAAGTCATCATACTCCGGCTCCCTCCCCTTCTTTCGGGAATTATAAAGAATATACAGGAGATAAGTTGCAGCCCAAAGCTGTAGTGCCACTGGCAGTATGGGCAGGCGAGAGCTTAATATCTGGCTCCAGTTCATGCCCATCATGTCCTGATCAACAGCTCATTCTATCTCATCTCCATGGTCTTTTTTGATCTCTTTTCCGCCATTTTATTGTCACCAGGTGCATGTTCTTCCTCGGGAGATGCTCGGTAGCTCCACTTTCGGGCTGTCCATGTGGCTGCTCAAGTGGTTCCCCGTGCAAATGGTGGATCGCTTGCTGCTGCTGGTCGCCCGCCTTATGCTCGGCGACACAGCCCGGTTCGGCCTCGAGCGGCCTCAGATTGGACCCCTCGAGCTCAAGTCGCTCTCTGGCAAGACTCCAGTCCTCGACGTTGGAACTCTCGCCAAGATCAAATCTGGAGACATCAAGGTCCATAGCAATGCTCATGAGTTACTGGTCCCTCCAACTGCATCATTGCTTTCTACTCACAGTTGCCGGGACTTTTCTTTGTTGCTCCACAGGTCTGCTCTGCAATAAAGAGATTCACAGGACATGGAGTGGAATTTGTAGACGGGAGATCGTCGGAATTTGACGCTGTCATCTTTGCCACTGGCTACAAAAGCAATGTAGCATCTTGGCTAAAGGTATATGTCTTTTACTCTCATTTCAACGGCTGTGCTACTAATCCTGGTTTTATATGCATGTCTTCCCTTTCTTTGTCAAAGGAAGGATTTAGAATTAGCTTATAATGATTATGAAGGCCGCTGTTATGACAAAAATTATTGAAAAAATAGGAATTTGTAAAGCCGTCCAAGAATTTTGAGATCAAGATCCTGGTGGTTACTGTTATAACATTATACTGTGGTATTCATACACGTGCCGCAGTTGAAATTCACTGTTCCATTCATCAGTGTTTTCTATGGTCTTTCCTTTTGTCGAATTCAATATTAATTACTATGGTTTTGTCTCAGACATTACCCTAATTAGTAGGGTTGGAATTAATTGTGCCGATAATACTGCTATAAATTTCTATCATATCTTGCTGAGTTTGGTTTGGTTTGGCAGGAGAGGGAGTTCTTCTCGGAGAAAGATGGCCTACCGAGGAGGCCCTTTCCCAATGGATGGAAAGGGGAGCGTGGGCTGTATGCTGTGGGGTTCACAAAACGTGGAATTCTTGGGGCTTCAATGGACGCAATGAGGATTGCTCGTGACATCGAACAATGCTGGAGAGCAGAGGCCAAGCAACTCCTGGCTTTCCATTGTCCCTCAGAACAAAAATGACAACAAGAGACTCTTGATAGACTGGAGGAGGGAACACTGGCCATTTCCTTTCTCCCCATCAAATGACCTGGGACGCAAATGATGTTATCTCCGATAGTGAGATACACAAGCTAGGTACAGAATGAAAAGAGAGAGGGGGTTTTGGCTTTACTGGTAATTTGTATATCCTGTATATTGCCATTTTCTTAATTGAATTGACTGACGTGTAGAGAGAGAGACGTGGAACGGAGGTGCTTGTTTCTGGGGTTTGACACTATCAATCAAAGAGAGAGGATTTCAGTTTTGTTCGTTTCTCAAGTGTTATGTACTGTGGGATGAGGGTGAGGGGAAGAAAGGTTTGATCTCTATTTTGTTTTCTTATTCTCATTCCTTGTTTCTTCTTTTGACTACCATTTAACTTATTGAAGAGACAGTGACCATTCTATTGCGTCCCTTTCTACCCACAGAAAAT
The DNA here is from genome assembly GCF_000442705.2 of Elaeis guineensis. Taxonomy (NCBI): domain Eukaryota; kingdom Viridiplantae; phylum Streptophyta; class Magnoliopsida; order Arecales; family Arecaceae; genus Elaeis; species Elaeis guineensis. The sequence goes on from NC_025995.2 coordinate 113,400,684, forward strand.
TAAAAAAAAAAAAAAAAAGAAGGCCCTAGCTTTAAGAGAGAGAGAAGTGGACAATGCTAGCTCTCATGACTAATATGTCCATCCAGTAGAGTTCATGACATCCTTATCATCCCCAAATCATTCCCACGACTGTGTCCTCCGTTAAGGACCACCACTACTCCCTTCATGAGGCTGATAGAGGGATCTAATGCCCGCCTTTCATTGAATTCAAAAGATAAGATCATAGCTGTAATGGTCCCTTTCAAAACTCATGGTTATCTATATATGTAAACACTTGCACCTGTCGTCGACTATGCTTGTTCGGATATTGGATAGGTTTTTGTCCCAGAAGCCCTCTTGATTCCTTCATCATAGCTCTTTCTTGGGTGGTGAGGAAGGAAAGGAGAAAAGCCCATGTCGACCTAGACCACAAGCGCATACCGATGTCAAACAATCTCCGAGGCAAAAAAGAGGAGAGGGATGAGGACCGTTACTCGGGAGTCGTTCTCAGAAGTTTGTGTGTTTGCGGTGGGTGTTATATTCACGGCCAAACCCTTCAAGATGAGGCCTGAAATATCTGGAATCTCTCATGCCAGATTCGAGACAGCAACAGTGCCTTATACTTATAGATGGGGGGGGAGAGATGTTTGAGAGTTTAGTCTTAGTTTGGCGTCTTTGTCATCATGTTTTTACTAATTATTTGGAAAGAGAAATAAAGAGGGAAAAAAAAGAGACGTATCTTGACCTGCTGCGTCCGCTTGGAATCAATGCCTTGCGAGTATCGGAAGCTGAATGATTGAGGAAAGGAGCGTGAAAGTTGCGAGTGGCGGTCCAACTATACCGATGTACCATTCATTCCTTGGTGTATGTGTATACCATTCCGGGGGCCATTTGGTTGGATTGTATCAGATAATCTAATAATTTTTTAAAAAATTTTATCTAAAAAATAATTAATAAAAAAAATAATTTTTATTATATTTGATTGATGAAAAAATTATTTCAAAAAATAAAATTAAAATTTTGTTGGAGATAATCCTATATGAAAATATGATGAAATTTATAAATATACTATTCAATATAAAATAATTTTTTAATACCAGAATAACATCATCATCTCTATCAATTTTAATATAATGGCTATAATCACATAATTCTTTGCATAATACCATCCCATCTTTATTTTTTTTGCAAAAGCTCTTTACTGAATTAATTTAAAAAAATATCAAAATAAATTTAATGATTACATATGCAGTTTTATTTGGGATTTTGTCAAGTATGGATTATCAGTTTACCACCACTTGAGAATTTATTGAAATTTATCAAATACCAACCGCTCACGGTATTTGTTTTACATTCTCTCTTCGAAAAATAAATATACGATTCATCAATTTTTTTATCATCTCTCTCTTTCATTTTTTATATCAAACATGATAATTTAACGTAGGATTCATTTTTCTATATCAGATTATCTCCAACGAAATAGATCCTAAATGTTAGGATGCTAGACTGATGTGGGATCACATTGTCAATTAGCCAGCATTCCATTTGGTACATGTCACACATTCTATACTTCGATCACAACTCTAAGAAACCGGGTCCCTCGTGGAGGCCACACATCCATATAACAAATTAATTTGTGCACATATCATTGGCAGGAATTAACAAATATATAAAAAAATTAAAAATATATTTAGTTGGAGAGAGTTAAACTCTGAAATGAAAATAAGAATGAATGTCTCCCATTCCACTTATTTGGTTGAAAAGAGTTTTATTTTTATTCTAATTTTAGGAGAAATAAGAATATTCTAATTATCCAAAATTCAACCTTTGTTCTCTCATGTTATTCAGATTTTATTTTGATTCTAATTTTTGATTCCAATCGTAAATCAAACCTGTCGAAAGACGTGGCTATTTGGATTTCTATTCTAATCCACCCCTACTTCGGTCATGTACCAAATGTATCCTGATTATGAAGAGGAATCCATCTACGTTCCTTGCGTTGTATGCAAATATTTCCTTCTTCACCGTAGTACTCGCGGGTCCTCATCACATGGAGAGAAGATCTGAACCTAGCTACTTGTTTGCTCCAGAATAGCACAAGTACCCATTACTAGCGAGATATCTCTATGAACAAGAAGGCAAAACTAGCATACGTAATAGCCACGTAAGAGGCACTACCCTAACATATACCCATGCAATAACTCGTGGTGCACGCTTGTGAGCGTGACTGGAGCAAGCAAAAAGTTTAGCCCAATCCCTTCCATCTTTTTTAGATAATGAGAAGCTTGCATTGTTTATTCAGCTTGTGTGTTTGGAAAAGAATTTTTCCAAGGTATTCTCCACCATGATCCCAAGTTTCGGGATACTTCGGCTAGATAAAATAATTTAAATTTTTAAAAAAAAATCTGAAAATATTATCAGAATTTCAAAAAAATTTCAAACAATAAAAAATAATAAAATTAAAAATATAAACAATGTAAAATATTTATGAATTTATTTTCTTAAAAAGAAATATAATGGTAGAAAAAATCACATCTAGCAATAATACATGATATCTTTACCCGTGCACCAAAAAATTTGAAATAAGTTAAGTATCATTTGTGAATAAATTGTATAATTTGTACATAATCCAAGAAATTGAGTAGTTCTAGATTGATTTGATTTTGGAGAAAATTTCAGGGAATCATTCTGTTATCAGAAAACTAAGAATAATTTAAGAACGTTTCAATAATTTGAAGAATGTTGTAGCTCTCCAATCCACGTCACTTTTACCGCTTATCCTCTAGCCCATCACTCTCCGTAAACATATAAGACTAGTTTAAGTTGGAATCAAGATACACGTTGCGGAACCATTCCAATCAATAGTTTCTCGAAACCAAGGCCTATAATCATCAATCATTCGTGGCATACTTGCTTGTCCTGACGAGAGAACGAGAGAGGGGGCAGTCTCTCTCAGTTATGAGCTAACAGAACAGTACAAAGCATAGGAAGGGGGGGGGGAGAGAGAGAGAGCGCTCTCTTAAAGTTGGGCATCCATCCCTCCCCAAGATTGAGGAATCTCTCAAAAGATTCCAGATCTTTCCCAATGATGAAGCCCCGCCGCCCGTTGATTTGCACTCAATTTGTCATGGATCTCACGCCTGCCCTTTTTCTCCTCCTCTCCATTATAGCAATCCGTTACTAGTGATAGTTAGGTTTGCTAAAGAAAACAAGCAAGCTTTCTGGGTCTCAAAAGCATTTCTAAAATTATATTCTTTATTATTGCTCTTGCTCATGATTATTGCTACCATGTCTCTTGTATGTTTGCATTTAGCATGCTAGCAATAGATAGTCTTTTTTTTTAATACTTTTGATGATAACTTTTTATTGTTTTTCATTCTTTGGGCAGGTGTTTTGAATTTTTTTGTCGAACATTAAATCTTATAGCATCCATTTAGTCTCTAGATTATTAAGATGTAAATTTAATTACACGAATTTAGGCTAAAAGAAGGGTTAGGTAGGAGTGGATATGGGACATGGGAGGTCGCACTTGATTTACATTGGCCCAGCAAGGTAACGGTTTCCTCCTACCTAACCCTCGATGGCGTCAGAGCCCCACGCAACACCCAGATAATCATACCCACACCCCTTTTGCTGAACCAGTTGGGTCCGTTCAGGTGTCCTACGGATGTGATCACATTAAACCTGTCCCACTGGAGAAAATGTAGCAGGTTTCCAACTCATTATGACCTGGTCCACTAGTCGGTTGTAGAATCTAATATGATTTGAAGCTATGCCGGCCAGAGACAAGCCTGGACTCCAGGCCAATTGGTTGCAGCATCTCGGTCAAGCATCTTAAATAATTATAAATTAAATAAAAAATATTAAAATAAAATATTTTTTATAAAAATTAATAAAAAATATTTAATTAAATTTAAACTTAAAAATAGTTAAATAAAAAATTCTTTCTATTTGAAACATAACTTAAGAGCAACTACTTAAATGGATTGAAATGATCAAATTACTTTTGTAGTTATAAAGCAACACTACACTATTATAAAGTAATATTATACTATTATAAAGCAATACTGCATTGTTGTAAAGTAATACTATAATAAATGAATACTACACTACGCTAATGTAATACTATGTTATTGTAAAAGAATACTACATTAGTATAATACAGTAAAGTGACATTGTATTATTATAAAAGAATACTACACTAATATAATGCAATAAAACAATACTGCATTATTATAAAGAAATACTATACTAATATAATGTAATACTACGTTATTGTAAAGGAATATTGCACTATGATAATGTAATACTACGGTATTTTAAAAGATATAAAGATAATTTTAATTAAAATGAATAATTATTTTTAACTTATATTTGAAATGAATGAATATTTTTATATAAAACTTATTTAGAGAGCTACTTTTAAATTAAAAATAAAGCTAGAGATTTATTTCTAGTTCTTTATTTTTTAGTACTGATATTGTTGGCTAAATCTTATATAAACTGATTGCAAGCTCTCACGAGATAGGCAAGTAGATACATATCCAACCTGTATGCAAACTTATGTTCCAGTCACATACATGAAATGAAGATATAACCTTATTATTTCTAAACTCAGTGCTTGCCCCACTTGAAGAGAGACCTAACTTGATGTAGCCTGCTAATTAAGTGAAGGAGGCTTTAAGTCCAGTTCTAAAGTGAGATCAGAATGTATTTGGGTTGCATGAGAAATTTTTTGTACGTCATCTATGATGTAGAAAATTCGACATAGAGTGCACCGCTTTTTCTGATTGGACCATGTAGCCACCGCTTCTTGACGCACATTTAATATTTGCAGATTGATATTTTCATTTAAAATTTTTTTATGACAAAAATATCCTTCATAACTTCTTGATATCTTACATGACTTCCTATCATATGACTTCTTATGAATATATATGGCTTCCGTCATATGATTTCGTGTGACTATATATGACTTTCTATAAATATATATAACTTCCTGTGAATTTATATAACTTTCTGTGACTTCATGTAAATATATATGACTTCTTATGAACATATATATCTTCACATGAAGTCATATATGTTCACAGGAAGTCATATATATATTCACAAGAAGTCATAGAAAGTCATAGAAAGTCATATATATTCATAAAAAATTATATGTATTCACGGAAAGTCACTCACAGAAAGACATACAAAGTATTAGAAAGTCATAAAGAACTTTTTACGAAGGGATGTCATAATTTTGGAAGGAAATATTTTTATTATACAAAATTTTTAAACGAAAATATCAATCTGTAGGTATTAAATATGCGTCGAAAAATGATGGCTACGCCGTCTAATCGAAGAAAGTAGTGCACTATACGTTGGATTTTCCACACCATAGGTGGTGCACAAAAAATTACTGCTAGGTTACATTGGACTCAAAGCCGCCGATCTGGCCCACTTGGGCCTTAGCACTTTTCTTTTTTTTTTTTCTTCCTTAATAATAATTCTTTCATCACAGCCTCGGAGGAAATGTGCCATCAGGTTCCAACCTCATTCAAAAAACTTTTCCTGTACCGTTGGCATGCCATGTGGCACAACGTACGAGAGTTGGCCCACGTAGCACTACACTTGTTTCTGTACCTTTTCAACCGCCATATGATTATTTTGTTCGGTAATCGAGTGAAATGAATCGCGTCATGCACAGCCATGTCTCAAAACAATAAAAAGCGTAGTGTATATCTGAAGGCCTCCAATCTGATACAGTTATTGGCCATTGGGCCCCATCAGATCCCTTCTAAGTCTTCTTCTGGTCGAGTCGGTAGTACACACTGTAAGAGACCTGCACTAATAATGGGGTTCATGTATTCATATCCATTACTTGGCCTTCAGATCCCAAGCACTGCACTCCAAGGCACCAATGATGAGTCGGTATTACCTAGCCTTCCAACACCAACAGTCGCTCCAGTGGCTCCCAGGTTCCACCTGGCCGTAGTCTTGGAGGACAGCATGCTTGTCTCTGCCCACATGACTAGACCCCAGTTGTGATGGCTTCACTTGCAGTATTGCTCACCCCCCCTCCCCATCTCTGCCACTGCCACTCCCAGCCTGTAACCCATAGGCATCAATAATAGGCAATGGAATCTGTGGACATGGAACTCCATTGGCCATCCGGTATGTCAAAGATCGTTCAACAAAAGGTGGTGATCCCCCCGTGCCATGTGGGCTTGTTAATTGCACTGAGAGCGCACACATGGGGGCGGTGCCGATGCCGGCCCTCGCTGGAATCTCGAAAAGGGTTGGATCTATCGGGTGGTCGAGGACGAATCCTAGTGCTTGGATTGGCTAATCCTGGCTTGGGAGACCCGGAACTTTTTAGAGGAGGATGCAAACTTCTCCGCTAGGGGGATGTCATCACTTCCAACTCTCCGGAATCTCAGGGCTCGTTGAAAAAGTTTCAGTGGTGGTGATGCCACTGAAGTGCCACTCCCTCCGCTTTCGGGCTCCATGGATCCATAATGGTGAATTGCTGCCAGGACTGGAAGGAACCCATACGGGTTGCGAGGCCCCACGAGGGCTCACGAATCACGCAACAAGTGAACAGGGATACGGTGGCTGCTTTGCTCTTGGATGCTTGTCCCTTGCAAGTCAACCTGGCTGGTAGGTGGGCAGGGCAGCTTCCGTAGTTTGGGACCAGGGAAGTATCGATGGGCTTATAGCCCATGGTCAATGTTCGGCTGTTGCGACTTGGATGGGCTTTTCCCGTGGGCGCATCCATGTTTGTTCCAATGCTCATAGTTGTTTTACCAGCACTTTTTTTAAAAAAAAAAATTATGACGGGGGATTGAATGAGTCTTATTATGAGCCTAGATGCAAAATTGTCAGGCTTAACTGTCAAATAGGATATTGGAAATTGAGCTTTTCTATCCCGTTTTTAAATGTTCTCTTGGCATATCAAAAGCTAGCCGAAGTTCGACTGGCCCAGATTGGAACGGGCTTAGGTTTTGAAGGTCCAGCGGTCCAAGCTAGGTTTGCGAGTCCACCGCTATGAGACAAGCTGTTGGCACGTAGACGTTGAAACTTCTCAGGCAAGAGACGACAAACAATTATTTGTAGCCTAAACAACTTTTGCAGCCTGGAGCAGGGCTGCTGGTAACGCAGCCAGTGGGAACTCCATGCTTCGTTAACGATTCCTAGGGACCGTAATATGACTTTGTCATAGGTTAGCAAAAGCCGGCCAGTGTTTAGGGCTTTTGATGCGAGCTTGATCATATTTTGGCTGCCAATGTGGCTTGTTCTGGTGCATGTTCGGAGCCTTTATGACCTGTTTTTGTTTCACGCTCAAAAGAAAGGTAAAACCACGACCTCCTGCTCCTATAGGCAGCATCGACTGGAATCCATGGTGGTTGCACAAGTGAAGGATGAAGATTGGGACAGGTTACTAGGTGGCAACCAGATGTTTATACTGCGCGTTACCACTGTGGTAGTTACTAAAAGTCTAGAATGGGTTGCGTGTGGTTCACGCACGTCCTGTAATGTTAAGGCCCAGAAACCTGGATAAAAAATAATAATATCTAGCCCGTGGGCCAGCCCATGTACATGCCCGTGCTAACGAACCACTGTTGCCGAGAGCTAGGCCAGAGGGGTTTCCCTGTTCCTAGGTCTCTGCTTTACGCTACCGGGATAAGCTTTGGCGAGCTAGGCTAGAGTCTGAGCAAGCGATCTTTTGGAGGTCAACAACGGTCGACTTTAAAAATAAAATTAGGGGCCGAGAAAGAACTCAATAAATAATGGTATTCGAGGTCAGACTTAGGACAGATTCCGCTGGCAAGAACAATGCTCAAACCCAATAAAATAACCTGGTTTGGTATCAGGTTTGATTTTACTTATGGATGGATTCACATTCTGTTGGATTCTGGTCATTGAGTAGCTCCAGCGCATATTTCAAATTTGTCACTAAATTGTCATTGCATTAGCCCCTTATCTTTCGCCATCCAAAAACTTCGAATTGTGAAGATTAAGTGATTTCCACCGGAGAAATGAAGGATGACTACGGAATCTACACACGTTTCACAATCTTGCTTCATAAATTTGATGTCTTTTATTTATATTCAATAAAAGAACAATCTATAACAAATTGAGCTGCGAATTGCAAACATTGTCAAGTCCAAACGTTTAGTATTGTGTGTCACTCAAGCATTTCTCATATCATAAAGAATAAGCTCTGCGCTAGCAATCATCAGTTCCTCGACTGGAGTTCATCTAAAGAACCCAGCGATATGGTTATGGGGAGTCAAATGAGGACCTTTGTCGTATGCCAAGCCGGCTAAGAACACATGTATGTATTAATTCCTTAAAGAAAGCAGCTGCCTCGTCAATTTCGAGGATTTGCTGACATGACATGGTACTTGTCTTTCACTGGTGCGCTCCTCGAAAAATCAGTCCATTTGGCAGTTGGAAGCAGTCAATTAAGGAGATAATTTCATGGCATCCAGTGGAAGACTTTCGAGGAAGCTTCTGGGAAGCTAACAGATCTTCGAGGAAACTTCTATAAATCCACTGTTTCACCAGTCTGCTGGTTATTTGGTGGCCTGGCTAGTCTTGCATCTCCTATTATGGGTCGCTTTGTGTTCATTCTTTCGCTCCTTGTGGTTAGCTAGCAATTAATACATCATCCACTACCATATCATCTGGTAGATACCGCTATGAAACGGAAGCTAACAGAAGTTACTCTGAATTTGTTGCAGCTTGTTGCGGCATCAGTTGGCAATGCAACTTTACCTGCTGAGCTTTACTGGCAGAAAGTTCTGCCCAATACTCTGATGCCAAAGATCATCATGGCACAACTACATCCAGGTCTCTCATCTCACAAACTGTTGCTACTACTGCTATCATAATTATTATTACTATTCATCAACTTCATTAAAGGCATATAAGATCGGGCAGAAAATTTCACCAACTTAAGTAAATAGGTCGCAGAATTTGATAGGTGATACAACTAGAGTTGCACAGCCATAAAGAATTATCACATATCTTAATTATAAGAATTTTCTAGATTTAGGATTGTAGAGAGACATGAGCGCAATTGTACAACAAAAAAATCTAACCTACACACAAAGAAAGAGGGGGAAAAAAAAAAAAACATAATGAGAAATTTGCTGCCTAATATAAATGAGCAGAAGAAATTTACATGTTAGCTATCTATATATATGCCATTTATTTTAGCTACAGAGCGCTGGGAATTTCGACCATTGTAGGGATGAAGCATATATTTGGTACCCAATAACATATGCTAACCTTGATCAAAGAAGCTAAGTGTGTGAAAAACTTGCATGTTTGCCAATACACATAGATAAAGGAAGAGAGGAAGTAGTTGGCTCCTTGGTACTTCCTGTGAGAAGTCAATGATTTTCTTTTCAAATAAAAATCCCCGACAACAGTCATTATATATGATGTCCACATAAAAAACAAGAAAACGCATGCTTTGGAAGTATTTTCTTTATTCAATTCACGTATTTTAGTAAACTAAATGGCTAATCTTGATCTACTAAATTAAAACACATTCAAAATCTTTCTCAAACTATTTCAAATTATGTTTCTTCTTTATTTTAAAAAGATATAGTCATAGAAGTTCAAGATTGAAAATGTGGATTTTCATTTTAAAATGTAATTATTGATTTTACATTGGAAATAGCAGAGAACCCATATATAACTTCTGAAAGGACTTTAGTTTTAGCTTTTTATATGCATATAAGTATGTACATATGTATTTGACCATCCATGATGCTTGGCTGATTCTTTCCGGTTATTGAACTGCTACTCGTATACATAATTGTGTGCTATTCCCAATTTGACTTCATAGATGCAAAGGGAGGCAACGTGACGATCATCAATCCTTATCGCCCATTATACTACTCCGTTTCCACGGAGCTTCAGTTCCCCAGCGACCCAGCCCTCTTCTTCCTGGAGAAGGACCTGCATCCTGGAGCCGGGATGAATCCCGGCCTAAGCTTCACCAGGACCCTTTCTGGCGCCGCGTTCATTCCCCGCGCCCAAGCTGATGCCATACCCTTCTCCTCCGACAAGTTCCCCGAGATCCTCCACCGCCTGAACGTTCTTCCAAACTCCGAATTAGCCAAGGAAGTAAAGAAGACGCTCGGCGATTGCGAGGAGGCCGCCATCGAGGGAGAGCACAAGTTCTGCGCCACCTCACTGGAATCAATGCTCGACTTCGTCACCTCCAAGCTTGAGACGCGTGACATCCAGGTCTTGGCAACCACGGTGCGCGGCAACAAAGAGACTGCACCGAAGCAAAGGTACACAGCTGCACCCTCGGGTGTGCGAAAGGCTCCGGGCGCCAAGTTGGTCGCGTGCCACCCCGAGGCCTACCCACACAGTGTATATTATTGCCACTTGACCCGGGCTACCAAAGCCTATGTGGTCACACTGGTAGGGGAGGAAGGGACGCTGGTGGAGGCTGTGGCAATATGCCACCATGACACATCCAGCTGGAGGTCCGTGTTCTTCAAGGTGCTGCGCGTGAAACGTGGAACACCCATCTGCCATTTCCTGCCACAAGACCACCTAGTCTGGAGTCCCGTTCACTAGGGTGCGTTGCACGACTGGTTGAAGCCCTCGTCGTCGTATTAATTAGCAGTGTTTGCTCTACTGCATGGGATATTTATCCACTGTCATCAGAGTGAAGCATGCTTGATGAGTGTTATGCTATCCTCATAGTATTAATTCATAAGGAAAATAATTGCGTGGACGTGTAATTGTTGTCGATCATTCGGAACCAAAGTTATGATAAACACACCATCTTTTCTATTCTGAAAAATCAAGTCTTAATGGTCCTCTAATTGAAGTTCATATGCAAGGAACAAAAATCATATTGGGCAGGCAACCCAGCAAGAAATATGGGACGGGCTTCTTATTTTGCCGCGTTTCTTGTGCCTATTTTTAAAGTAGAAGCACAAAAGTTTGGGGTTTTTACTAACGAAGTCATTAATCCCATGACTAAAAATAAAAAAACAAGACATTCAATTTCTTTCTCATTTCTATAAATTTTTTTTGTCAATATATACTATATAGCTAGATAATATATATTAAGCAAACTAATTATTAAGTAAGTCAATATACTCTTTAGATAAATCAATATAAAGTTCTCAAAATATTAAATTTATAATATATAGTATATGACCAGATGATATATACTTAGTAAATTAGTCACTCAGCAATCCAATATATATCTTCAAACAAATTGATATAATCTTTGAGACATCATATTGATTAATACATATTATATATTTGGATGATACATACTGATTGACTTCTTGATATATATTGCAAGCTTCTTTGATACACACCCAATAGTGATCCAATATACATTTCTATTTTAAAATTATATTCTAAAAACTATATATTAATTTCTTAGAGATGTATATTGAATCATTGCTGAGTTTATATCAAAAAAAATTATAGTATTTATTAAAAAGTCAATAAATATATATCATCTAACTATATATATTTATAAATATGATGTTCTAGAAACTGCATATTATTTTGCTTGGAGCCATGTATTAGATTGCTAGACAAAAAATATACTAAATATGTATCATATTATTGTTTAATGTATAATAGTGAACTTTATATTTTAAAAACTGTATATTGATTTATTTAGTAATAAATATTGGCTTACTTAATAGTTAGTTTATTTAATATCTATCATTTAATCATATAGTATGTACTGATAAAATTATATTTTAAAAATAAAAAAATATTATATATATATATTTTAAATTATATAATTAACAATTTTATTAATAAGAGAAGTCTCTAGTTTTTGAGTTTCTGCTTTAACGTGGATACAAGAGGAAATGAGGCAAAAATGGAAAGCTCACCTCCTATCCTTCTCTAGTGTTCACCTGATATGTTTTTTTCTTTCCTGCACGTCCTTGTTGTACGTGCCCCAGATCATGCTTGCGATTGGTGTGCATTGATGTGATAGCACTCTGCATCAGACAAGGGTCGTGCCTTTCGCACAGAAGAAAGATTCACCATCCTTTATGCAGGTCCACCGTTGGACTGCATAAATGCCGCTTCAACACCCATGCGGCTAGATGAACGAAAGAATTCGAAAGATTTTGAGCTTTGTGCAAGACGCAATCTATTGGTCGACATCATGGGAAAAAAAACAATTTTTTCTTTTACACGAGCAATGCAACCCAAACCCCACTGCATCCGGTCTACAGCGAGCCCACGCTGTCGCAGCAAAGTTGCGCCCAACGGTTACACCAGTGACACATGTCTCTCAATAAAGAGAGTCTTACGTACAGACGAGACCAGAGGAGCCTCGTAGTCGAAGGGAGTCATTGTTGCGAGTAAAAATTTATAACCCAGCACGTGGGATATTGCCCACTTTGATATACGAATCTCATAATTTTATTATTAAAAAAATTTTGCATATGAAAAAAATGACCTCTTATTATATAAGGCAAAAAATTTTTTGATTCATAATTAATATAAAATTAATAATATCTTTTATTCTATATCATAATAATTAATTATTTTTAATATTTTATTGTAAAAATAAATAAATGCATTGATTTTATGATTATATAAATTTTATTATAATGATAAAATTGTTCATGTATTTTTTTTCCAATACGTCTCAAAAGAGAATGCAGAAAAATTATAATAGGGAAAATTCATTCTCTTTATTATGCAAAATAATTTTTTTTCATAAAACAAATTTAATGTCCAATTTTTTTTTTAATTGGATCTTAAAATGTGATTCTTTGATTATTAATATTAGTAGCGGAGCGTAAGAGGGACCAAGGGGGCCACTGTCCCTCCCAAAAAATTTTAAAATACTTATTACCTATATATTTATATATATGATGGTCCTCTCAATATTTTAGTCATACACACATTACGAATCCACTAGTTTGAAAAAAAAATCATATAGTTAATTTATATATTAATTTTTTATTTAAAATAATAAATTTTTTAAATAAAAAATAGTTATTTATTTATTCTTTAATTCTTTATTTATTCTTCAATTTTTAATATGAAAGAAATTATTGAGATTTTTACACAATCAAAATTATTTTTCAAATGATATAAAATAATATTTTTTATTTATTTTTATTTATAACGTTCCTAGCGATGCCACATGATCTATCGCTTTCTCCTTAGGTGCACTTCCAAAGGTAGCTAATAAGAGCCTCCACCAATGATACTGACCAAACAAAAAGCTAAATTTCAGTCGGAAAGAAATGGCTTCGAAGAGATGGTGTCATATGCATTGGTTACAGCAAGAGAGGACCCATGAACCTATGAGAAGACTGAGACAAACCAATAAGAAGATAGGTGGATCCAGAGCATGTCAAAAGAGCTGTAGTCTTTGAGGAAAATCTAAAGCAGCGGTTGGTGCAACTGTCTAGCAGAAAGAAGCCTACAAGACATAAGTGGGTATCCAAATGTAAGGAAGGACCTTTAGCCCAAGAGGAGGCGGATATCTCAGAGGCCTCCAAAAGAGCTCCAAGGGTGAAGGGTTTAGCATTAGCAACGGGATTTGCACAAGGTACCATCGGGTTTTTTTTTTTTTTTTTTTCCATTTGGCATCTTTTTTGTAAACCATTTGACACCTTTGAAGCTTATGCTTGAGACCTTGGCCAGCCATGATGCTTAATGGGCTAATTCCTTCGAGTTATTGAACTACCACTCGTATGCATACATAATTGTGCGTTATTGCCAATTTGACTTTATAGACGCAAAGGGAGGCAACGTGACGGTCATCAAAGAATATATCCCAGTATATTATGCCGATGCCACGGAGCTTGGGTTCCAGATGAGCGACGTAAACATCTTCTTCCTGGAGAAGGACCTGCATCCTGGAGCTAAGATGAGTCCTGGCCTAAGCTTCAGCAGGACCCTCTCTGGCGCTGCGTTCATTCCCCGCGCCCAAGCTGATGCCATACCCTTCGCCTCGGACAAGCTCCCCGAGATCCTCCACCGCCTGAACGTTCTTCCCGACTCCGAATTAGCCAAGGAAGTAAAGAAGACGCTCAGGGTCTACGAGCTGGCCGCCTTTATGGGAGAGCACAAGTACTGCGCCACCTCGCTGGAGTCCATGGTCGACTTCGTTAAAACCGAGCTTGAGACCGACGACGTCCGGGCCATGGCGACCACGGTGCATGGCAACAAGAAGCAGGCTGCACAAAATGAAGAATTCACAGTTGCGCCATCGGGGGTGCGGAGAGCTCCGGGCACCAAGGTGGTGGCGTGCCACCTGCAGGCCTACCCGCACACCGTGTATTACTGCCACTTGACTATGGGCACCAAGGCGTTCCTCGTCACGCTGATCGGGAGAGACGGGACCACGGTGGAGGCGGTGGCGGGGTGCCACTACGATCCGTCCAGCTGGAAGCCGCTCTTCTTCAAGGCGGTCGGAGTGAAGCGTGGAACTCCCGTCTGCCACTTCCTTCCACAAGATCACCTTATCTGGACTCCAGCCCCTTAGGGAGCAGTCTTTGCATGCCCACTGCTAGGCTGCGTCACCGTAACAAGGCTTTTCCTAAATAAATTCTGCGGCACGTGTGAGTATTATATTAATATTATCCTCATATAGTAGGAAGCTATCGTCCACCGGTCTGTCTAAGCTGCTGAAAAGACAAGGGAACTGCCTTTAGTGTATTGTTGATTATTTTTAATATTTGAGAAAATGCATGCGTCGATTTTCATGGTTATTTTTAAATTTTATGATAAGGGTAAAATTCCTCATGCACCTTTTTTTTTTTGTGGTTTTTTTTTTTTTTTTTTTTTTTTTTGGGAGGGTGGGGTGGGGTACCAGACTCTAACACGTGACTCTTTGATCGTTAGTATTTAATTTTAATCTTGCACAAACTTATACAAGATTTTATTTTCCTAACATTGATATTGTACATATTTGTATTAATTCTTATATATCGTTATATTGTCCTGGACATAATTATACTATCACTTCTGATACTTGCATATTATTTATGAAAATTTAACGGCCGCTCCCTCTTTTGACGTTGCTGTAACAAAAAGTTCCTGTTGGTAAAAAATATAACTCTCGATCTCTTTTTTTAATTTACTATAATAGTACATCCCCTTGATGTCATGTTATTTTAGAAAATACCTATCTTATCCTTTATCCTCATCTTTTTTCTTTCTTCATAATGCCAGTCTCGATTTCTTGCCGCAGCAGTCACCGAAGTTCGAGATAAGCCCTAGCTCCTCTTCCTCTCTTCATCCCCTTCCTTCCCTTGATGATGCGCACGACCGTCAACCATTCGATTCACCGAAAACAGATAAGCAAAAAACTCCCATTTTGCCTTTCTTATTTTGGCTTTCTCCGATGCCAGTCATCATCGCCGATGCCGATTTAACCTCTCAGGGCTGCGCCGTCACAGCCCCAGCGGCCGCCGGCTGTTGACCAACCGACCGGGATCGTCGAAGATTTCTCGTGAAAGCCCTTCACCGTGTCCGTCTTGATTTCTTACCACAGCAGTCACCAAAGCTCGAGGTAAGCTTCAGCTCTTCCTCTCTTCCTCCCCTTCCTTCTCTTACCGGTGCACACGGCTGCTGGCCATCCAATTCATTGAAAAATAGATAAGCAAAAAAACCCCGTTCTGCCCTTCTTTTGATTTCTTCCAACGCCGGTGGTCACTGTCGATACCAATTTGGCCTCTCCGGACTACGTCGTCACAGCCCCAACAGCGGCCGACAGCTATGCCATCTGATCTGAGAAACAAAAAGGGGGACCTCACGGTCCCATTCCACCAAAAAGAAACTGAGAGAAGAAGAAGAAAGAGAATAAGAGAAAAAAAAAAGAAAAGCAAAAAAAAAAAGAGATTTTCTCTCTCTTCTCTTTCTTCCTTCTTTAAGTTTGAAATCCCCACTTTTTATGTTTAGAAAATCTAATTTTCTCTCTCCATTTTCTCTCTCTATCCGTTTCTTTCTCCAAAAATGTCGTCTTTTGGATTATATCTCTTCTAAGATTTTTTTAGATTTTAAAAAGACCCTTTAGTATTGATAGATCCTGATGAACGGATCTTAATCGTTGACTGTCGGATGGTTTACCTGTTTCCACCAATGTAGAGGAGTTACAGTAATAGGAAAAATGAGGGGCGAGGGGTTGAAGCGGGGGAAGGGCTTCATTTTGGGTGCGGCCAGTGACAAAAGCGAAGCCCTTTTTTATCTGCATCACTTTAGCCTATATTTGGTAGCACAGAGGAAAATGAAACTTGTAAGAGGGAGAGCCCCCTCTCTCTCCCCCACTCCTACACTTTTTTTTCTCTTTTTATTTTTTTTTCTCTTTTTCTCCTCTTTTTTACTTGTCCATCAAATAGAACGGTTGTTAAATTAATAGTATTTATTTAATTAACTATGATACACAGTTTAATTCTTATGGTACACAATTAAATAAATACTGCATGCAATTAAATGAATACTGTACACAGTTAAGTTAACATGGTATATAGTTAACTATCTATGATATACAGTTAAATAAACATGATACATAATTAACTAAATATGATACATAATTAAATTAATATAGTATACGGTTAAATGAATATTGCATATAATTAAATAAATAATATACACAGTTAAATTAACATAGTACACAGTTAACTAAACATAGTATATAGATAAATTAATATAATACATAATTAAATAAATACTGCACACAGTTAAATAACTACTATACACAGTTAAGTTAACATGATATACAGTTAACTAACTATGGTACACAATTAAATAAATAAGATATACAGTTAACTAAATATGATATATACTTAAATTAATATAGTATATAGTTAAATGAATACTGTACACAGTTAAATCAATAATGTATATAGTTAAATTAATATTATACACAAATAACTAACTATAATACATAGTTAAATAAATATGATATATAGTTAATTTGATATTGTACATAATTAAATTAATAGAGTACACAGTTAAATAAATACTGCATATATTAAATAAATACTGTACACAGTTAAATTAATATGTATGGTACACAGTTAAGTAACTATGGTATACAGTTAAATTAAAATGATACATAGTTAATTTATCATTATGCACAGTTAAATTAACATGATACACAGTTAAAATAACATGATACACAATTAAATAAATATTATACACAGTTAAATAAAAATATTGTATATAGTTAAATTAACATGATATACAGTTAACTAACTAGAATACATAGTTAAATAAATATGATAAATAATTAATTTGCTATTGTACATAGTTAAATTAATATGGTACACAGTTAAATTAATATGGTATATGGTTAAATAAATACTGTACACAGTTAAATGAATATTGTATACAGTTAAATTAATATGGTATACAGTTAAATTAATATGATATACAGTTAACTAAATATAGTACATAGTTAAATGAATATGGTACACAGTTAAATAAACATCATATATAATTAAATAAATAATATACATAATTAAATTAATATGGTACACAGCTAACTAAACATGATATATAGTTAAATTAATATAGTATACAGTTAAATAAATACTACATACAGTTAAATAAATACTATATACAGTTAAATTAACATGGTACACAGTTAACTATAATATACAGTTAAATAAACATAGTATACAGTTAATTTATCATTGTATATAATTAAATTAATATGATATATAGTTAACTAAATATGATATACAGTTAATTTACCACTATACATAGTGATTGTCGATTGGGTGGAAGGTGGGGTCGACAAGATGGTCGAAGGCAAAATCGAGGAGGGTGTCATCGACGACGATGGTAATGGTATATAGTTAATTTACCATTGTATATAATTAACTGACTAATGAACATGATATACAGTTATCTAACCAGTGCATACAATTAAATAAATATGGTACACTGTCAATTTGTCATTATACCTAGATAAATAAACATGATACACAATTAATTTATCATTGTATATAATTAACTGACCATTGTATATAGTTAAATTAATATGGTATACAGTTAATTAACTTACCACTATACAGTTAAATAAATATAAAACACAGTTAAATGGCCACTGCATATAGTTAAATTAATATGGTACATAATTAATTTACTACTGTACATAGTTAAATTAATATAGTATATGATTAATTTACTACTATACACAGTTAATTTGTCACTATATATAATTAATTTATCATTGTACATAGTTAATTTATCTTCCCAATTAATTTATTGCTTTTCTTATATGGATACGTTTTCTCCCATTTCAATCTCCCTCCCAACTTTATCACATATAGAGAAATAGAAAAAAAGTATGATATTAAATTAGGGATATTTTTGCCTCACGAGGAGTAAAAGTTAAAGCCTCATTAAAAATGGATCGAAAGTTATATAAAAAGTTAACAGAGCTTAAAAGTTAAAATCCGGTCCATAAATGAATCGGGCATTAAAAACCCCTATTATTTATAACTTTGCACACATGGTATATATATAAATGCATCCCACCACTAGAGAACAAGAATCCAAGAGATATCAATACTCAGGGTAAGGGATAAAACTTCTATAGTCTGTTCGACCATGGAAAAAATTATGGTCGGACATATTTCAAAAATATCCATCTTTTGATGGATGGCTACACGTGCTTACACGCACGTGTTAAAATACTAAGAAAAGAGGAATAGATAAATCCTAAGGATATTTGAACAGTTTAGATAAACATCACATGACTATCTTTTCTTTTATAAATATTTTAATATATGCACGTGATAGGATGACGGCTCAACCATAATTTCTTCTATGATAGGCCTGACTATAGAAATTTTTTTTCAGGATAAGTGTTGGAGTCCAATCAAAAAGAATTAAAAGTTACAATCCCTTCTGAGAGTTCAGTTATTAAATACATCTTAATTCTGGATGTAAATAAGTAGCCTTATTCAAATAAAAATATTCCATTGCCTTTTGGGTGTTCAGTGGGGCGTACAATCCTCAAATTTAGGGATAACCATGCATTTGTGCCCTGCCGCAAATGCACCAGTAAGATATCCATCAAATTTGAACATGGTGAATTGGAGCCAGCCCTGTTGCCCTAAGATTTCTGCTAGGAACGCCATTGAGATGACTAAGCCAGCGGCAAAGGAGAGCATCGAGACTACTTAGATCTAGAGAGTGGCTATCTATTACAGGATCAGACTTTTCTTGTAGAAAATTACTTGGGACTGATTGCTAACATGGATACTTCTCAAGAATAGAGGCTTGGACCTTCCGACTGTATGCCCAATCTATGGATTAGAGGATGAGTCGACAGAACATCCCTTTCTTCATTGTTCAAGGGCATATTTGATCTGGGGGATGGAAGGTGGCCAACCTTATAAGGCAAATAGTGGCCCTTGGCTTTCTATCTTCTTGGATAAAATCTGTCAGAGTATGACAGAGGGTCTGCTCTCGGATGGTAGAATGGCGGACATCATCTATCAGATTTAGCTATTTAGGAATAATCTGATCTTCGATGTTGAGATTGTACCTGCACATCGGGTGTTGGAGAGAAATTGTTGTTTAGCTACGAGATCGTACAACTGTTTTGACATTGCAAGCTAATCTCTTGCCACCTCGAGTTCCTGAAACATCTTTGCTGCAAATGTAGCGACCCAAATAGGGCTAAAAATGGATTGGCCTGTACCGGGCCATACCCTTACCCGAGCCCAGTCCGAAATATTTTTCGGACTTCGGGTCAGGCTTAAGCCTGAAAATATTTTAAAATTTGAGGTCCGAGCCAGGTCTGAGCTCGACCTAAACCCAATCGGACCGATCCAAAATTGAGCCTGAGACCAGACTCGAGACCAAGCTCAGACCGACCATTGATTCTCCTCCCCCTGCTCTTCCCTTCCTCGCTTACTCCACCCAAACCCCATATCTCCTCCCATTCTACCCCCGCGCTGAGAGCTGCCATCGTTGGATCAGACGGAGGAAGGTCATCATCGAAGCAGAAAACATCATTGCAGCTGAAAATGGGATGGTAGCAGCCGTCATGGATGGTTGCATCGTAGTTGTCGGTCAAGAAATCCTCCATTTCTACTATGAGTACTCAGCCCAGCCATCATCATCAGCATCTACCTTGCCGTCCTCGCCACCGCAACCTAACTCACCACCGCTTCCATCGCCACCGCAACCCACCTTGTCTACCACGCCCGCCACTTCCATCGCATCGCTAACCCTTTTCGCCGCCCCCTCCACGCTCACAGCTTCTATCACGTCGCCAACTCCTTCCTCCACCCCCTCCACACCCTCGCCTCTCTCCCCAGCCCCATTCGTTCCCTCTTCGACAATCTCCCTGTCGGCCTCGTCCACCTCCAAGCCACCCCCCTCCGAACTCCAACCTTATCTCTACCCCTGAGTCCCCCATCTCCACCCACCTCCAAGCTGCCTATCTTCTAGGCTTTGTCCTTCTCTCCACCCCCGAGTCCCCCATCCCCGCCTGCCTCGACGCCGCCTACTTTTCTCCTGCCATCGTGCATTGTGTTGGAATGGTGATAATGGGGGAAGTAGAAGACGGAAAGTCGGAAGAAAATAATGTAGGCTGGATATTTAGGCCTTGATCTGACCCAAATTTGGGCTCGGATTTGGCCCGAGCTAAAGGTATATCCAAGTCTGGCCCAAAAGACAAACAGGCTTTCTGTTTAGGCCCAAACTCGATCTGAATTATTGCGGGTCTAGCCCGAAGTCCGGTCCGAAGTCGGTTCAATCCAATGGACTTCGGACTGACTCGAGCCCAGTTCTAGTTCTGGATCCAGAGGATTCATTTGATTTTCTAAGAGCCATCACCCTCGAAGTTTGTCAAAGTCAACTTCGATGGCAATGTTAAAGATGATAGAGATGGTGCAAACTCCGTCATCCAGGACCCGTATGCCAAGCTGTTGGGGGCTCATCTCTTTTTGAGCCACCTGTTCCTAGAGCAGAACTCTATACTACTTGTACGAGCATCATTTGCACAAGGCAAAAGATTCAAATAAAGAGAATCTTCGTCGAGGATGACTCAGACATCAACTAGATCCCAAATGAGGTGAAGCATTTAAAAGTTCATCCATTGTTTCACAACATGAGGTCTCCTGATTGGATTGTATTCTTTACTGCTGAGTATACTGGAGACTAGATCTGATGTCAATGCGACGACTGTCCAAAAATCTTGTAAGATATTTTGTATTTTGATTTTTAGACTTCACTCATATTAAAATGGTGTGATCGTCTGTTTGTATTCAATAAAATAAAAATTATATAGTGAACCAACCCGTTAAGTTGCCGTGTGCAAGGTGCATAAGGTGTGGTAGATTTTTTCAAAATTTTATTCCGTATATCACTGTACATACTTATAACCTGACATCCCGCCACAAAATCATCAGTCTACCCATTGTTTGGATGCACAATGACCTAGTCATATAACATCTTCCCATGGTGGATGTCACGGGAAAAAGCTTCGCACAGGATAAATTTCAAGGAATGATTGAGGTGTAGTTATATATAGAAGAATTCAAAACAATGAAATAGAATTGATTATAAAAAAAAAAATCAATAGAATAGAAAATTGAGCCCACCGGTAATGCCTAAAACCCACCGCCCCGGCCACACGCCCCCCACCCTCCCTCCTCTCCACCCCCGTGCTCGCCCCTCCCCTCGCGTTGTTGACCGAAACACTTATATCTATCTGTAATACCTGTTTCACGCATAAATTTATGCAAAAGCATATATAACTGTGTACAGATCATGCCTAATTTTGAACAGAAAACAAGAGGTTGTTATGCATGTGGACAAAGCATAAGGATATGTTAACTATTTTCTTAAATAGTAGGAATAATAAAATCCAAGAGTAAGAAATGCACCCCGGCCCAACTCAATTACCCAATGAACCTTAATCCGATGTAGCACTCCCGTGCCAACCACACAATGACGATGCAATTTATAGGACAGAGTCATTCATGGATGCCATGTCAAGCACCAATTCACTGTTTGAGACAAATAATTTGACAATATTTCTCGCATGCATGATGTCAGCCCATCCAAATCGCACAGATTGAAATAGATTAAAAACGGATTGCAAATTAATCGGCATAGTAAGTGATGGTTCAGTTTGCATACAGAATATGGCCTTCCAGGTTGTTCTGGCCTTGTTGGACGCTTCCATTAGACGTGTGTCATCAGATGCTGGTAAGCCAGGAAAAACGTCTTTCTTTTTCCGAACGTAGGCCATCGTTTTGAGCTCGTATTCAGCTCAAATGACCCTTTAAGATCTCGGCTCAAGATAGCTCCGGATTGAGCTTAATAGGTCTCTTTAAGCTTGATGCAATTGATCAGCTAATGGATTTATTATAAGTTCGTAACTCTTTGTTTCTTAGTTTTGTGTTTCATATCAATATCTATCATTGTGCTTTCAAGCCAAAAATTTGAGCTATTAAAATAATGCTTAACAATTGAGAATAGTTTAAAGTTCATTTCCCTAATAAAAATGCCTTAAGCACCTCGTGCATTACTTTCCCTAAAAAATAAAGTGATTAGTTCATACAACAGATATATTATCCATCTGCTGCTATGTGAGATTACAAACAGTGACAACAGGAGATAAAATTATTGTAAAAAATGAACTTGCGGCATCGCATGTACATAAGCCAGAACTCAAACATTGGACAAACAGCCCTTCCACCAAGGTATGCTCAGGGCATCACTATTCTTGGGTATTTGAAGTCATTATTTTTTAAGCACAACATAGCTAAAAATAGTCTGATTGTTAGCAAGTAGTAATATGATAAATTTTCGAATCACTCTAAATTTTTCTGTATAATGTCAGTCTAAAAAAAAAAAAAAAAATCAAAAAAATACCAAAAGAGTGGATAAGCGTTATCGGATACAAATTATTTGGTGCTATTCGTACACAAGCAGCAAAAGAATGCAAAGATGAAGCTTATGAAAGCAGAATTCATTACTTATGATACAACAATCAATAAAACATCATCACGCTTTTGGATAAATCAACAAACGATCTGATTAGCACAATAAGAATATCAGTAACAAGAAAATCCCAATTGTACAGGGCCTGATGTTAACAGCATTAAACAAGGTGAGAAAACACTAACCAGTAAGAGTTCCCTTTTGCCGTCTGCAGGAAAGGAAATTCCCAAGACGATACACTGCCGCCTGTACCATGGCATTCTATAGCTCCATCAGGCAAATGAACAGGATTGCAGTCAACTGTTTCAGCTTTCATTCACCTTTCAAACAGCCGAGGATGAAACACATAAAAGACTTATTATCGCCTTCAAAGATATTACAATGTCCCATAGACACCAAAGTATATTTTACATGTGGGACCAACTTCACTAGACTAATTTCAGAAATTCCATATCCCTGTACCAAGTCAAATACCTTATCTAATATGGTTCTCAATACTCAAGTTTCTCTCAGTTCCATACCATGCTACACCAACCTGCATGCATTTTACCCAATACAGTTATTCTGAGCAGAAACCATTCTATGGTTCCAGCAGTTTCCATCATTTTCAGAAAACCCAGTAGAGTTGTTTTCAAAGCTACTTAAAAATCTCTGCTTATGTAACAGTAGAGCTTGTTATACAAGCTCATGGCTCCATTAAAACTTCCAACAAGCCACAACTTTCCTGCAGCTACCACCCCATCCCAAGTATGTTCTAACCAGCTTCCCTTGAAAAATGGAGTCTCTTCTTTTCTGTGTCCAGCATTACCAACAGCAAAGCAATGGTGAGCCCTGGCACAGTAAATAGTCATGTACCCCTACCAAAATCTAGGAAAGCTACAAGCACTGACATCCATAACTCCAACATGAATCACCTCTTCATCTATTATAAGCCATAACATATCATCCAAACAATTTCTGCTACAAAAACAGTGACATGAAGCTACAGCATTGCAGCAATTATGCAAAGACACACCCAGAAATTGCACATACCACTGATCGTCAAGCACAATTCCCTGCTAGCTTGCCATTGCGTGCACTTTGTCAGACAACCAAAATTTGATTGGTTTAGCTTCTCTACAGTTTCTGATGTGGACAAGGATCATTTCCTGTTCCCAATCAAACTACCACATAAACTTCAGCAGCCCTTTAAATTCAAAATTGAACTAGCTCAAACTAGATTACAAACATTTGAATATGGAACAAAATCAATTGAAAGAACTGCAATGACCATGAATATGCATCCATGAGATATAAACTTCAGCCAAATTTGGTTCTCCACACACATGAAACATGATGGTTGGAGCCAAGTCTTGATATTCTTCAATAACTTGCACTTAGCTCAAATCTCACCATGATCTGCAATACTGATTATATGATCCAACCGGGTTACCTACTTGTTTACTTTATCAAATGGAAAATGCTTTACCTCTCTGATGCGCTAACACTGAGTTAGCCATGCTGATGTGTATTGGTTTCCTATTTGTTTACTTTATCAAATGGAAAAATGCTTTACCTCTCTGATACGCTAAAACTGAGTTAGCCATGCTGATGTGATAGACAAAATTGCCGAACAATTCTGGGCGCCCCCCGTCCCCCAACGCACGTGCGCCCCCCCCCCAAACCCACCAAAACGATAACCACCCATCATGTATCCATTGCACCAATTTCAGCTGTCGCAAAGGCCTGGATAAATGAGCAGGGAGGGGAAGCAATATTCAAATCAAATTTGCCTAATAGAAACTTGTAAGCATGCCCAAGAGAGCTTTAAGAACTAGTCTATAATTGCCTCTAACATCCAAAGAAAGATTCACTTGACCTTTTACCCTCCTGTACAAGATACAATGGAAATGGAGTGTGTTGCAGTCTAGCATTTTGGCTGATAATCTAAGTCTCAACATGAATGCAGAAACCTTTATCAGACCCTGCCTTCTTCCCTCTTCCAATGCACTCTTTCCAAGTGTAGGGGACCACTGGTTCCCAGCATGAGCTTAAACAATGTAACAGTGAAGGTGGGTCTTAACTTCCTGCCAACTTGTCTTATAGGTTGCCTAGCAGATCCCTCTTCTGTAGCCACAAAATTCAGAACCCATTCAGAAGATTGATGTTAGGATAAGAGCCAATCACAAAACTTAAATTATGTTCAGCATATCTCAGAAGTTAAAGCCAAGCATGCATACAGATGCTATAAGTGAGATGGGATGGTAGTGAGATGGGATGGTACCACGAGATAAGACTGCAAAAGAAATCATCAACCAATTAAACTATGATCACTACATAATCTGAGAAAAAAAAGGAGCTTTGAGAGGTTATAATGTTTTAAGGATATACCTGGGAGTATAAACAGAAATGAATACACATTCTAATGAAATAAATTGTGCCCAAATGAAAGCTTAATTGACATCCGAAAGCTCACAGAATCTTATCAACATCAGATCAATTAAACTTCTCATGGACCTGGAATATAACATTCAGATGATCAGAAAGCATCAAGAAATACCATGCTTTGAGATTTTGGAAAAATATAGGAACACCTGTAAGCCAGAGAAACACCATCCACACTGCTTAGAGTCCTCAAAATAAGAAACTGATGAAACTTCCAGCAGCTTTTAGTCTTCCACACATTAATTCTTTCCACCAAATGGTGAAAGTTCTGGCTGGAAAGGCTCCAGTGAACCCCAGGTTTTCCCTACCTTCAGTTTCACGTGCAAGGGAACTGAAACAAGAAACAACGACAATAAATAAAAGCTCATTACGAATCATATTAAGGGGAATGCTTTAAATTGTAATTATAAGGTACCCAGAAGTGATACAGCACTCTCCATGCTCATTTGCAGCAAAATTCCTGCATCCCTTATCAGATGTGGATCAACTTCCAGCACTAATTCATCATGCACCTGATCAGAGCACAGAGCAACAATCATGTCATGGTCCATATGTTAACTAGGCCATGTTGAATTGAATGCACCACATAGTTTTTTTGTCTCCATAAGGGACTCTTGTTCTCACCAACCTACAATGCAGATACTGCAATGAAATTGACCAACTAAAGAGCTAGCAACATGGCTGTATGTGCATATCCACAAAAATGCAATGTCATTCTAGAATACAAATTCAAAGAGTAAAAGCTAAAATAAATTTGAACAACTACAAAGAAAAATGCAATATCCTAAACACAGACTGTAGATTTAAAATTCCAACTTCAATTATAAATTAATCTTTCATCTGTAAGAATCTTCAAGCACTAGAGGTGGGGACAGAAAAAAACAATCTAACTGAAATAGGCATGAGAATTTTACTCCAAAAGGAAATCCATGTGGTTGATTTCCACACATGATTTGTCTTATCCCCGCTCTATTGCAAGATTAAAATTCTAGCACCCATGTAAAGGAGAAGATTGTGATTTAAGACCCTTTCTAAAGCAAGAGAATGAATAAGTTAAAGGACCATAAGAGCATTCTGTCTGACAAGTGAACAGAAAGGAAATACATCTAACAGAACATTGATTGTTGATTGCATCAAATCATCACCTTTAAGTTCATAACTTCAGCCAAATGACAACAAAACAGGCCTTCGCAATTTGAACATGTAACATGGGAAGAAAATAAGAGTGCTTCATATATCAGTGGATCTAGTTACCCAAAATTATAGAATGATAGATTGTATAGCGTGGACGTATTAGACAAACATAACTCTCATGTTCTATGGAGGAGTTGATGGAGCTCTTGAGCATAATGCACAGTGCTACGTAGGAACAAGTGCATAAGCCTTTCTCACAAAGGTTATACTAGTAATCAAAATACTTGAATATACTACAGCATGTAAGTGATAAATATATATTAGCAGCTAGAGTTAAACAAAGCATCTCTTGATCTCTGTTTTAATCCCAATAGTTGTTATAAAGAACAGAAGAATTTCGTAAACTACATTAACAGAATAACCTGCAAAACGATACGACAATGGCCTTTAATGTTGGAAAATTTTGTCGCAAGTCCACTATTCAGATTAAGCAGCTCACTTCCTTCAGCAATCACAGGATGAATGGTTATCATAGCGATCTTGATTATATCAGCAGCAGAGCCCTAGGAAACAACCAAGTGATCCTTTTAAATCATGGAAAGCACAATTGCAACGCAAATTAAATGCTCATCTGCTACCTGACAAATGGAATTTACGGCTTGTCTCTGAGCTTTAGCCTTCTCTTTGTTGTTTCCAAACTTTATTTTTGATAGAAAACGTTTTCTGCCCATCAATGTTTCCACATACCTGCATTCCAATATTGCAATGTAAAACAAAATATTATCTAATGCATAGTAAGGAAGGAAAGATTAAGTATAACATTTTTTGATGAGATGTTTTTTCTTCTGACAGGATACAAAAAATGACGTCATAATATTGTACTATAATAGTAAGAAAAAATATTATTTAACATCAGGGCAATGAGTTATTCATGATTATTTCTGTAAAATATGATAGTAACGATAACAGATGACATATAGACTTCAATTTCACCTTGAAAAAGTAATAATGAAAAAACAAAAGAAAGCAGCTAGGGATGTTGAGGAGGCATGTGTCAACAGATAATATTTGAATAGGCTTGTTTGCTTGAGAGTGGAAACCTTATCAAACACAGTAGCTGAAATCAAGCAACTGCTAATCAAAGTAATCTACAAAATAAGGATTCCCACAAACCAGAACAAGGCACCAATCAAAGGTATGCTTTAAAGTTTGGCAGAAATTCATTGCAGAAATAAAGTCAACTCAAATTTCTATTGTTGTAATGAATTTCTAGCTCTCCAGAGTCCAAATGCAAAATTTCATAAATCATCCATTAATGATGAACTCCATCTAAGAAGAGGATAATACAAGGTCCAGCACATGACCAAACTTGAGACCATATTTTCAATAAGTAAGAATTATGCTTGTAGGGTTAACCTAACTTTGTTTTGTTTATCATTTATTAACAATGAACTATATTAATATAATAACTTACGGTGCGTACATTTTTCAGTTAGTCGTGTAGGAGCATAAATTTTTTATCACATTTTTTAATTTTCTAAATGCATGGTGAAGCAAAAAGAATTTCATTTCTAGATTAAAGTTTTATTAAACATATTTCACAAATACAGTATTAACAAAATGATGACCAGCTTGAAAATGTAAGACCACAAGCTAGCTATGACAAGAGAAATATTGAATGACTGAAAAGAAGTGCAGATGTACTAACCCTTTATGGCAACAAGATGCTACTGCTTCATGCAACCAAGAAGAAACACCAGGGAAAGAAGTTTTGAAGCTTTGAATTTTTTCAGCAGCTTCTTCTGAGCTGCATTCTAGTTGCTCGGCAAGGGAGTTAGCCCCCATCCCATATAGAATGCCATATATTAACCTTTTTGTGTGTTCTCTCTCCTGAGAGCTAATGGCAGATTCCGGCCTACCAGTCCATCTTGCAGCTATCATTTTAAAAACGTCACCGTCTGGCTTGCTCAAAAGTTCAATCAATGCAGAATCTTTAGAGAAATGAGCCATCAATCGCAGTTCTATTTGGGAGTAGTCAGCTGTTAGCAGCAACCAGTTGTCCTGCCACCATATAACAAAATATAATCCATATCTTGTCACATATATTGATACAAATAGAAGTGCTGTTGATAAACCCGGCAAAGGAAGCATTACTTGTGTAGGGATAAAGAAGTCACGAGCATTGATCTGATAATGACTGACATTTGATACGCTTGAGTTGCTTTCATCATGATGTTGGGTTGTGAAGACTACTAAATGCTCAACACACTACAAAATCATTAATAAAAGATACATGCTGAATATATGTCAAAAATCAATAAATTATTCATGTAGAACAGCAAAAAACACATACAAAACTAGCTATCCATAGAAAAACCTGGAGATTTGGTTCCTCCATTGAGAGGCGTCCTGTAGCTGTTGATGTCTGAAGCCAGTGTCCCTGTATTGTATATTTTTGGGACTTCATACACAACTTAGCCCGTGAACAAATTGATCCCAATGTGCTATTTAACAGCTTTGCCAAGGTTCTGTGTTCTTTGATAACTGAAATGATTGGATGTCGACCTCTAAAAACAAAAAACACCAATTAAGAAGACCAGGAAAATAAGCATATTTTGAGTTTGTTAATAGTCATGACATGAGAATCAAAAGACATTCAGATACAGAAAATATCATTAATACAGATGCCAACCATAAATTCCAAAGGACATTTACTCTTCTAATGGGTAGACTAACATTGAGGCAACAATAAAGGGGCAAATCAATCCAAGACTGATCCAATATTATGTTGGCCTGCTCCAATATTTTGTAGAGACTTTATATCTATATAGATGGATCACATGTAGACTAAAAGGCTAAATTAATTGTATGCAGAGCTGCTATTTTGAAAAATGTGTTGCAAGAAACTCTTAAAGCAGACACTTAAAAAAAATAAATGTCTGAAAATGAAAAAGAAAAGGAAAAAGACAGTACATCATGCTTAGACTGATCAAGCCTCTCTGGATCCCTTATTTATGTGATTAAAGCAACATAACCCTAATGGTCTGCTACCAACAACCTGTTACATGCTTTTGTAACAGACCTAATTGCAGGGTGAGAAGAAGAAGGCAGTAGCATGGGCAATGTCTGTTTGCCTTTGCTCTTGCTTATCTTGGATGAGAAAGGGACAAGTCCATGAGAGGAATAGAAAGAAAGTGATAGTTGGGTGACGTTGGCTTCAACAGAAACCTTAGCCTCCAGTTTGAAACACAAAAATGACAGTAAAAGATCAACTTGCTTTCCTTATTCAGCTTCTCTTCATGGTAACATATAAATAAGGAAAAAGCTAACAACTTCTAAAACTCAGCAACTGATAGCCAAGAAAATCTCCTAAAGCTTGGGACTAAAAACAACTTGAATAATTCAAATTTCTAACAAAATCTAAACAACCCCTAACATCTCTCTAGGAGACT
Source organism: Elaeis guineensis (assembly GCF_000442705.2). NCBI lineage: Eukaryota > Viridiplantae > Streptophyta > Magnoliopsida > Arecales > Arecaceae > Elaeis > Elaeis guineensis. The sequence goes on from NC_025995.2 coordinate 113,430,617, forward strand.
TATTCAAATCATCCCTACAGTTTAGCAAGAATCTGAAGCAGCTTAGAGCATCCATCTAAAAAGCCAGCAATAAACATTAAAGTAGTTTGTAGTGAATAGTGATAGATTATAATGACTCAAAATGAACCACTTAAGCTGCTAGGCACATAACACAACCAAAGCTACATCTCTAGTGGGTCCAAAGCTCACAACTAGACCTAGTTACGAGAATTCCATAACAGCACAATAATCCCCATAGCAACATTAAATGCTCACAAAAAATCAAAAAATTACTTCATCCAACCACCATCTTTCATGTGTTTTCAAATAAATCTCGAAGAAACAAATAACTATTAATCTATAGTAGAAAATGTTACATACTACAAAACAAGAGCACAAACTACCAAGACCTAGTACATATCCCATTGGCAAATCATGGAATCATGGTGCAACTAAGAATTTCTCTGATTAAATCATGCCAAATTTATTACATGTTCTCACATTTAAGCACTATAACGCCCTCATCTGTCCTCACAGCTTAAGGCACATCTACCTCTATGGCCCAGCAACCTGACACATACAAAAGAAAATCTATTATTGCTTTAAAACTTCCCCAAAAGCCTCATTATAAAAGGCTATCCAAGTTGATCTATGTTGCTCTCGTTGTACCAAAATCAAATGTTGGTTATAACTTTTTTTCAAATCAAAGCACATAAACCAGCACTGTCACAAGTCTCTGAAAAAGAAGTAGCATTTTGCTCTCCTTCAAGACAGGTCCAAATTCGTACCTCTATTGGTCCAACCATCCAAGATTCAAAGAGTTAGGCATGGGCCCAGGTTCTTTTGTTCCTCTGTTCTAGCATGGAAATGTTCAGTTTTACCATATGATGATGTCAATAGATTACAACAAAGAAACATAAAAGCATGAATAACTACTTCAAAGTACATAAAACAGAGAATGGAGAAATTTCTAGGTAAGAAACGACTACATCCTACCAAAAGTTTCTAGGAACCCCAGGTCAATTGAATATTTGAATGCACCATGACACACCTTGGGATTTCAATAATGGAGAATCTTGCCGATGTCAGATCAAAGTGCCAACATGTGTACAAAAGTTCAAAGCTTGCTGACAAAGTCTCAAAAATGATACTCTAATGACACTAGTCCAACTGTGAACCCTTCAACTCTTAGCAACTTCATGTGCCACACAAGAAGTATCCAGAGTTTCTAGAAACTTCCAACAAGACTCATGAATTTTTATTTGTTGCTGGCATACTACATGTGCATGTAACATGAAGTCAAGTATTTATCAATGCACATAATGTTTGACACGTCACCATAGCATATTATTCAACTAAGTTCCTGAAATGAAAGTGAAAGTGGAGTGAAATCCGGATAATGAAAGGTTCAAGTCCAGCTCCAAGCTAGATATAAAAGTGCTGTTCAATCGTCGAAAGATAGCATGCACATATGTTTGTATCTAATTCTTTATATTTACAGAAGCTCCCTTGTTGACTTTCTTAATGGACAAGAGTTGAACACTTTGGGACATTTAACAGTTGGCACAATGCCAAGTGTACGGATACCACTAGACATATACCCCCCATTAAAGCCACAACCACCTCAATGAGGTTAGGCAATTCAAGTGATTGTTATCTACATTTAAACAGCTGCATGGCCTTCTTTAGATGGTAATGAAGTTGATATTGATCAAACATCAAAGACTAATCCATATGCTGTCAGCAACCTAATAATTTGAGGTACATATAAAAATTTCAACTCACTGCTACAATAATGCAAACTAAACATTACACTTCCAACTGCAAGTTCAATCAAACCAAACACTAGCAGACAATTGTATACCTCTAGCTCCAAAGAAATTTGTATGCACATGCACATGCACACACGCGCGCGCACACACACACACACTCTTAAATCTACTCAAATTCATTCACCTTTTGGTCCCACATTAGCTGCCAGCCTCTTAATGGCTTTTATTTACTCATGGGCCCCACAATGTAGAAATAACATTACGATAACATAATGAGCAGTGACTGACAATCTATTTTCACCATCAAAAACAAAGACACTCGAAAATTTGCATAAACCAGCAACCAGAATATTCTACTTAGGGAGCCACATCCACTTTTGGGACCTCCTTGTAGTACTGCTGCAGCATCCATTTTTGAGGCATTCCTTGCTCTATATTTTGAACTACTCTTCCCCTCTCCCTCACCAGCTACCCAAAAGACACAGAAATAGTAGGCCGTCCTTCAGCATAAAATCAACCACATTCCACCCCAGCACCATATAAATGTTATTGTGGATTTTTACCGAAATTACTATCTCATGGACAAAATATGGATTCTCCCAAGGACTTTTTATTTTAACCTTTGCAATGAAATGTTCCACCAAAATATATCAACAAACAGCACCACAGATTAACAGAAAAAATGAGGAGATAGAAATATACAGATACCTTAATTGGTCTAAGGAATGCTTATCTGTGCTAGGATGCAGCTTTCCTTTATTGCAACTCCGAGGTATTGGCAATTTTAAGTGCGTGAAAAGGACATTTGCAATGTCTGCAGCTGTATAAAGTGAAAAAGGCATGCCAGCAAGTCTATAAGCTTCCTTCTCGAGTTCCTTCAGCTTTCTCATTAAAATATGCCTTGCCTGAAGACATGCCTCCATGTCAACACCTATGCCCCAAAGTTCCATGTCTGCAAGGACTTTAACCTATGATGTATTCATAGAATTTATTGTTAATAGATAAATTCATCTAGTGATATGAAACTATGAATGTTTACAATCATGAATGATCAGTAAACGGTCACTCAAAAGTAATTATAGCAAAGGATACCAGTGGATTCTCAATCCTGGTGAGAACTTCAACCAGGCCCTCGGAGACAAGAAGCTTCAATAAAACAGAAACCAGAGCCCGTACTTGGGCAGCTCGTCTACAACAACCATTATGTGCAGCCTTACACATTTGGTTTCTCCACCTACCATCCCGAGCAGCAGCTGCCACAGCCTCACTAGATAATCGTTTCTTGACAACCTAGCCCACATTTAAATTTATTATAAAAAAAGAAATAACAATGGGTGACCACACAATGCGCAGAGACCCTGAGCGCACTTGTGTGCTAATGTGACTAATTCACTCGCTGAGATAGCCATCCATATTTCATGATAAGCTAAGATCATGAAGAAACAAGAAACAGTCATTTGACAACCCTGCAGATATTATGCTTCAATATAGGATCGCAAGTTTTAAAACAAATAAATAAAGAAATGTACCTTCTCAAGTTTTGGAGTGGATTTGCATTCCTCATCAGGTGACAGGATCCATGCCACCAAGCATATGTCAATTCCATCATTCACAGAGACAGATGGCAATGAAATATATGAATTGTCAATAAGCTCAATGTCATTCAGCTTTTTATACTCGACACAGAGCCTTCCAAATCTCTGAATAGATATACAAGGATACTTGAGAACCTGGATCTGAATTTTCAGATTCCATGTTATTTTTCTAACACTGCTTTTTCCCATAATTTGAGCTATCCTTTTCCATCTACTTAGAGCAACCTCCCAGACGTCACATTTATCTTGTTTGCCAGAAGCCACCAGATCCTTCGGAAAGTTGACATAATACACTGGCAAATTTTCCCAACAGATAGCTAAGCCAAAAACTTCAAATAAGACCGAATGTTGCAGTTCTGGTCGTTCAAGGAAATGAACATCAAAACAAAATTCTCCAACTGCACCCCACTGATCTAAAAAGGAATCAAAACCACCAGGAAAATTACTTGCATTAATGGGACCTTTGTCAGAAATGTCTTCATTACTGCAGTTGGGTCCATCTACTCTGCCCATGTCCCCTCCCTTTGGATCATAACCTAGTGCAACATCAAGAATACCATTTGCATGGCTTGTTGATTCCGGAATGTAAGGATCCCCTGATGTTCCCATATCATGTTGATTTAATTTATAAGGAGAGCTACTGGTTACAGTAGAAGCATTTATTAACATCACAGCATCAGTGCTGTTAATCTTATGCTGCACTGCTTCAGTTGTGTTTACCCCTCCAGAAGCTTCTACAGTTATATCCTTTGTATCGGTTAAATTTTCTTTCTTAATGTCATGAGAACTATGATCACAACTAATACTTGTGTTATCTGCATCAAAAGCAGCAAATTAAGCATCTCTCACAGCTTCTGTTGCATCAAAGCATGATAAAGCAACTTTTCCAACAGATGTAAAGTTACCTCGTCCCAAGCTATCCTGAGCAACGGTAGAAAGTAAAGGTCGTGAAAACTGGGGAACATGAAGCCCAAGTGATTTAAAAGCAGAAAAGGCAGCAATTCTTGCTTCTTCTGCTTGGTCAAGAATGATTTTGCGTGCGCCATTTTTTATCTTCTTAGCCACTCCCAAATGCATGCGACGAAGGGCTAAATCATCTAGACATCCAACAGTCATAATTAGAAAAACAAGCTTATACAGTAACAAACAAGAAACTGGAACTGAATAGCAGCACACCGCACAAAATAAATAAATAAATAAATAAGATATGAACATGCAGTAAAGCAGAAAGCATAAAACTTGCTGATAGCTAGCAGAAGACTTCAAAATCAATTGTAGGTCATGAACATTGACAGATAGAATAATCAAGAAAGCATATGTGTATTAAAATCATGCAGATAATAGTAGTCTCACCAATCTTCCAAAGCTATGACTGTGGATAATTCCAATTCTATAAAGTTTGAGCATTAAGCATGTTGCAGCAAATGTTAATTACTAACAAGGTATGTTACATATAAACAAAAAGCATCATAATTTACATTATCAAGATGCAAATATGAAGGAAAGCACCATATAAAAGGTGCCATAGTCATTGATAGCATTCCTTTCTTGCACAACAACAGAGGCTTAAATGTCAAGATCGCTTGATCTATCGAAGGAAAGCTTCTTTCGGAAAAACAGTGCTACTCACTCTCACCTCCCTTCACCATCCCCTAGGGCTGAGCACGGGTCGGGTTCGATCGGGTTGAGAAAAAAATTTCATCCGACCGAACCCAATCAGGTTGAAGAAAATTCAACCCGCTGCCGACCGTTTATCATGTATGAACCGTTTGAAACCGAAGTGAACAGTTTGCAGTGGGTTCAGGTGGGTTGTATCGATTTGAACTTTAATGTTGACTCAATATTAATTTTAAGTCCAATGTTGGCCCACTTAGGCTTATTTATTTATTTTTTTTGATCAATTTAATGCAAAAAAGATCTAAACTTTATAAATTATAAAGTTTGAACTTATTTTTGAACCTATACAAAACAAAACAGAAAAAGCGAAGATTTACTTATCTAAAAGCAACTACATCTGAAAGCTTTCATTTTAGAATTATCTCAAATTGAAGTACTTCCATCAACAATTCAACATTAATATTTCTATGAATCCAAATAGATGACGCAGTATTTTTTAAAATGAAGTATTGAAGTCTAAACGACACCATCCCAAAATGAAAGTGAGTTTGTGAAATACTACATTGGTTGGGTTCGATTTCACGCGGGTTAAAAGTGTAGGAACCGAATCCGACCGTAAACAACTGATTTTTTACAAACCCCAAACCGATTCCACCCAATTTGTCTTTCAACCGACCGAAATCGATGTTTATTGGGTCGGATTGAATGGGTTTCTTCGGATTTTAGTTATTTGCTCAACCCTACCATCCCCGACACCCTTCCACTCCACTTCAACCTTCGTTCAACATCCTACCTTCCCTTCCCTCCCATGCCCCTCCATTCTCAGAGAAAGAAAGCAACAATGTGAGTGAGTGAGTGAGTGAGTGAGTGAGAGAGAGAGAGAGAGAGAGGCAAGATGTGAGAGAAGGGGAAGAGAGAGGTAGTAGAGAAGCATTGTTTTGTATCTTTTTATTTAGATTTCTTTGGTGCAGCATGAAATGATTCCTTCTACACTAAAGATAAGCATGGTCTCTCTCTCTCTCTCTCTACACACACACACACACACACACACACACACATATATATATATATCATAAAGACCTAGACCTAGTCAATAATTTGGGACCACCAAAAAGATAGGCATTAATTAATTAGTACATTATGCATTGGCAGCTATTGCAGAACCGAAGAATGAAAGAAAATAAGCTAATTCGCATAAATCAGAGAGAGAGAGAGAGAGAGAACCTTGACCGGCCCATGCAGAAGATTCAAAAAGAGCTTTTGCAATCTCATAAACATTTGCTTCAGCAATGGCAAGAGGAGTGCGGAGACCAGCCTTATAAAGTGCCCTTGCTCGTGAGCCCTATTTCACAAGAAAGGCAAGGTAAATGACTAAATGGAAATATCTGACAAACTGATAAACTAAAGCGAACATCAATCTGCACTGACATAAATAATACCAGGAAACAATGGAAGGCAGTGTTACCTTAACATATGGAATCGCGGTAAGCTCCACAATCTCTGCTCTCACTCCAAATGAGACCCGATTTTGGAACTTGGCAACAAGACCTTCTAAATCATGCCAACCAAGTCTTTCACAAAATAATGACACCATCAAAGCAAACCTGCCAGCATTTTCTTGTAAGGCCTGAATCATGCCTCTAGCCACTTTGAAAGACTCACAAACATCAGAAATAGGGACCTCCTACAAAGAATGAGCATCAGCAATCCATTCATAATTGAAGAAATCAAAACGATGTATTAGAAACTTGGCAAGCTTCTACTATAACGATAGTATGCAGGAATGCATTAATATATTAATAATACCAATAAAAACAGCACAAGCCAAAAGGGAATTATGCAGGCATTGAGCATCCTATTACAACACCAGCTGAAAGCATGCATGCACTTACAAAAGTATTTCAGCTTACATGACTTTTATGCCTTAAAGCAACAGGTTCCCTGACTAAGTTATATATAGAATAAATTGCTATTTACAGGGCAATCTATGGTGCATATTTTGCAATGGTAAGTGACCATATTTTCTGTTCCAAGTTCATCCATGTACAGGGTAACCTTCATTCAACATGTCATGTTTTAAGTGCCATCTTCTTTCAGAAAATACGCCGGCTTGTCAAGGATGGCAACTTGGCAAGCCACTTGCATACTTTGTTTGCACACCCTTAAAAATGGTACCCACTACAATCCCCAACAATATGATAACAAAAGCCAGACTGCTTTCTTGTCTACTCTCATCTGCCTATTTTCCCATCTTGGTAAGCTCATTCATACTTGTAATCCTGTTTTTACCTAAATCAATCAGAGAAAAAAAGAATTAAAAATTTAAAGAAAAAGCCAATAGTTTTCTTTACATGCAAGTACATAAAGGTAATCTGCATGCCAACATGGCAGCAAGGTGATATATTTGAATATGGAGGGGGGTGCATGTTCCAGAAATCAGCAACAAAATGATTTCATAAAAGCAGGAACAAGGACACCAGCGTACATAATCAGTCCAAACTTACAAGCTAAGATCACCAGAAAAAACAAACACATTTAGCTGCTGTACTAAAATCACAGCATGATACCAAGATAAAAATATTTTAGCAGATGTTATTTAGAACTAGAAGACCACAAATGTTAAGTCTGAGCCAAGTATCTGCTTCTTTATAGCTAAAAAAAGTACATATATGGTGGCATCCTTCATGTATAATACGACAAAATGAGAAAAAATGAAAGCAAAGCAAGAGGGAGAGAAAAAAAAAATTATATACATCTAACAGCATGTGATCATGAGGTTATCTCCTTCAGTTACATGATGCTAACAGGAAAGACATTTATATATAACTAGATTATCAAATGGACTAATTTATATTTAGTAGAACAGTAGGCAAAACAATATACAGCCTGAAGATAAGGATGACACCTGCACAAGTCTCAACAACATAAGCGCAACGTAAAAGCGTCTGCAGACACGAAGAGTCTCTTCATTAGAAATTGTGCTAGTTTCAGTGGCTACATTCCGTGTTTGCAGCCTGTTGTGCAGCACACTCTTTCTCCCCCTCAGTTTTTCTTGAAGAGCCATCGGTGCACCATGGGCCATGCGCATCAAGAACGGTTCCACCACCCCCACTCGGTTTCCGACTGACTGCAATTCACAGGATTTAGAGAGAACAATAATGGCTCTTACAAACAGCAAGGACTTAAAAGATCAGAACCAATCGAATCAAATGAAATGCTGCCCCACATCTTTTAAGCCCATGCTCAACAGAATTCAAAATTGTGTTTCTGTCAACTCATAACAAGTAACAGGGACCAAAGTTTCCTGCTTGATCAAGAGTTTCAGAAGTTTTCTCAGCCATGGGCCCATGACAGACTCTTTTTAGGATAAACAGTAAATGATGGCACATCAAAACTCAACCTTTCGAGAAGGGTACAAACGAGTCGAGCTGCTTGCGAGCTACTTGAGCTCGACTCGACTAAGCCATAATCAAGTTCGAGTAGCTTGTATAGTTTTTCAAGCTGAGCTCAAGTAGCAAGATTCTTGGCTCAAAAGCTTGCAAGCTTATTCGAATTTATATACATTTTTAATAATATTATTTTTATTTATAATATATATATATATTAATATATATTATTTGTAGGCTAAGGCTCAAATTCAAGCTCAAATTTGAGCTTGAGTATGGCTCGATTGATATTCGAGTAAAGTCGAGTCAAATCGATCTCAAGTATTATCTTTTTTCCATCAAGCCAAGCTTGAGCTTAAAATATTAAGGCTTGATTGATCTCAAATCAAGTTTCAAGCCCAAGTATTTTGGATCAAGTCGAGCTCAAGCTTCTTGCTACTCGACTTGGCTTAGCTCGATTGCACCTCTATTTGCTTGCAAGTCAAAAATATCAACAAAATATAACAATTTTATACATCATTGCATGAAAATATAACTAACAGGAAGTCAAATGCACCTCTGCAAAAACTTTGCACATCTCCATAATGGAAATGTAACATGAGAAGCATAATTAGAATGCCACAAAAATGTAGCAAATCATACTCAAGGGTCAGTGGCCCAGCATGCATAATACGAGGCTATAGGACCTCAGATATGACACCAATACAGTGATTAAAAATATGCTGGATTTGCAGAAACAATACAAAGATACATAGCCTTGTACATGCTGATGTCTTTAACTTTCCCTCATTCACAAAAGAAATGAGGCAACATAGTCAGTAAACACATCAAATCCATAAATCTGACAACAGGCCATAATTGCCGTGGCACAAAAAATATAAAGAAGTGTATGCAATTACTTAAACCCCCAACCATTCTTCACTTAATCCCCATATGCTCTAACCATGCTATCCAAATCCACAAAAAAAAGGAAGTGTTTTGATATCATGTATATGTGATTTCAGAAGAAATAAAGACCATGTATCAAAATTTTCCCTATTCTATTTCTTCATAGCGTTGCTTTTTGATCACATCGGAGTTTTGTTCGATGGAGTCTTGATTCTATCAGAAAGCTAAAGAAGGACAAAGGTAGAAGAAGGGAAAGCAAGGATCATTGGAGGATACTAAGAATGTTACCCAGGAGCAGGAGCTAGTTTAAAAGATTCAGCCTAAAGACAAGGCATGTAAAGAATTCTATAGCGACTCATCAACACCTCTTTAACTTGCATGGTATAAATGTGACTTTGTGCAGACCAAAATGAACACATGCAAGTTGCAACCTTAGCAAGCTATCAGAATATCAAGTTCTGAATCCATGCCAAAACTTTCAAAGCAAGGTTTGGGGGGTGAGATTATCACATTACTTGGTCAAGTGCAGATAATTCCATAAACCTCTCGTAGTATAATTCCCAGTCCGGTTCAACTTCAACATTAATAGGAGTTACAAGGTAAACTAAATGCAAATCAGATGCCAGAACAAATCCTTCTCTTGCTCTTGAAAGATCATCTAGGACAACCTGCAGAAAAATAATATGCAAAGTCAAGCAAAAAATAAGTAAATTAAGTCAAGAAGAGCACATTGCAGTATAAAATTGGGCAAAATACAAAACAAGATGAGTCACAAAATCCCTACAAGAGATTCTTCAGGCGTGAGAGAACTGCCAAAAGCTGCACGTCCAAGAGGAGTTGTACTGTACAACTTAGTCTCTTCATTCCATTCGAGAAATTTTTTATGGCATAACCATCGAAGGGAATCTTGAGCAGATTTTACTACTTCTTGAAATGGTACAGTAGAATTGAGGAGAGTACATCTAACATATCGATGAATGTCACTTGCAGTCTGAACAATCCCACCAGCAACAACCTCCATGATTGCATGAGTCATCCCATTTTTATCTTCAGAGAGGCAAGACTGCAAGGGAGGGCAGCTATCATTAAGGATAGCAGCAATTCTTTTGACCTCATCAGGCTTGCATACAAGTATCTGATTGGGACAAAATAAAAGGAATTAGAATTTCCATGCTTCCTAAAAACATATTGTCAACTTCCAATAGAGTTTAAAAAACACCCACAAGCTTTAATCACGAATTCAACATAATAAGAATATTTGTTTTGAGTAACTAAATCAAGAATAAACTCGTGAAGAAGAGTAGCTTACACTCTCTCCTCTTGTATCTATGCCAGTTCGACCTGCACGACCAGACATCTGTCTATAACGCGTTCCATCAATGAAATCGCGACCAACCCGTGGCTGTCGAAATATCACCCTTCTGGCAGGCAAATTAACTCCAGCAGCTAAGGTAGATGTAGCAGTCAAAACACGTACAAGTCCCTTACGGTAGCATGTTTCGACGATGTCTCTCTCCTCGACCTATAAGGCATTCCACGGAAGTAGTTCAATGAGGATAAAGGAAGCAAATTGGCACCTTTGTGGGATTTGCATTTATTTGTCAAATCACATTCATCAAAATTATTTTAGCATAATTCAGGTTTCCGACTATACAAGAAAAAATGGGAAAAGAATGGCACCCTAAATGTGAAGTGAAGTTTAGAAATAATATGGATTATTGATGCAGGTGTCCCATTGCAATGCAAATTCAGGTTGCCAATACGGCAAACCCCAAGGATATCGGAGCGTCAAGCAAACTTTATAAATCTAAATACCTCAAATCTTCAGTGAAACTTGCAATCATGTATTAGACGGTCAAAAAAAATAAGGTTACTGAAATGCAGGTATTGTCAAGCAATAGCATGTGAAAATTAGTCACAAAATCATTGCACTTCAATAAACATATATAAAGAGAGATACAATGCATGCATATGGTCATCAATCAAGTAACAGGCAATAAGAGATGAATAATGTGTATATGTGCATCAGAGATAAAAAACACATAGGAACTACCGTGAGGCCAGCATGATGATAAGCAACACCAGAAGGAAGTGTTTCTTCTAATATAGGATCTAATCCAGCAGGACACCTCCGCAAGGCCTCAATGGCAGAGGAAGCATCATTGAACTCACAGTCAACTTCATGTCCACCAATAGAAAATTTCTTTAAGAATGTAGAGACATGCCTTGCAGTTGTTTCACATCCTTTTCTACTTGAACAAAATAATAGCACTGAGTGACCTTCTTGAACAACCTGCATCAAGGTGAACACAAAATAGCAAGAGGATTTCATCAACAAATTAAAAATAAGATTCAAGAATTTTATGTAGCAAAAGATCTTAATATCATGCACTTAAATTTTCTACAACTCATATAAAATTGCAAATTACCTCATTGCACAGTTCAACGATGTGATCTGGGTCTTTACCCCCAAGATCAGCCCTTTTTGGGATTTTTCGAACAGCATTCATTTTTTTGTCAAAAATGGTATTCCCAACTTTGATATACTCCTCTAGCGGAACTGGTCGGAAATCAGTCTGGTAAAGTGCCGCCTGAAAATTCGAAAGAATAAATTTGTCCACAAAGTCCAGAGATGAAGTTTCATAAACTGGCAAAAAATTATATCAATAACCCATAAAGCCAACTATGTAGGTCGGACAAGATTTTGGTTATGTTACTGTTAATGACATAGTACCTTAGTTGAAAACTAGAAATATATATTGGATGTATCATTTTTGTAGCACTCTTTTGCTTTCCCTTGTTATGCTGACAAATCTTATTGTTCAGAAAATAGTATGTTGGACATACTGTCTTTCCTTTTAAGCAATCCCGGCACTTTGGTAGAGACAAGAATAGCAAATCTTTACTTACTTGTAGCCAATCAGCTACAGCTGCCACATTTGGCATGGTAGCGCTCATTCCAACAATCTGGAAACCATGAGATGGGTCAGCTTTCCCACTACTGGAACCTGAACTTTCTCCACTAGATGATTCCAAGTTTCCTTCACCAGATGCATAACGAAGCTTTGTCAACATTAGCTCCAGTAGATACCCTCTGTGTTGATCACCAACCTATGATGGAAATTTAATTATTTTTAAATAACTAAAGCAATAAGAGTTACCTGCAAGGCAACAATTTATGATGGCCACCACAAAGTAGCAGGAGGCAAAAGGAAATGAAATAAGTACAGTCAGATACACACTACAAACAGAATAACTTTAGTGAAATCATTTATTAATTATTTGAACTAATAGACACTCTGACATGCAGTGAATAGATACTTTTTTCACAAATGACTTATCTAAAATCTCTAATGAGTATGCCATTCTTCACAATAGTACAAAGGCCAAGACACACGCACACACGCACACAGAGAGCTCTAGATTTGGCCCACAAGTGTGATCTAAAGGCAACAGGCCTGTAAAGAAGAAATACAGCTGCACAAGACTAATGTGTAAGTTGTAGAACTACAAATTTATGTAATTATGAATACTATTGCAATCACACCTGAAAGATCATGGCTCTAATAACTCGTAAGTGTCATAAGAGAACCAATTTGGAGATCTACGACCAAAATGCCAAAGCCAGCCCCAACTCCAGAGTCAAAACGGTCCTCATTTATCAAAAAGATTTTTTTTAAAGAAAAAAAAAAAGAAGTGGAGCAGCAAATGATTGATTGTGTGGGGGGTGTGTGTGTGGGTATGTGTGTGTGTGTGTGTGAGAGAGAGAGAGAGAGCGAGCAAAAGAGCTAGCCAATTGTCATATGGTATGGCTCGCTGTTGGAAGCAATCTTAAAAGGACAATGATTTGTGCAACATGGTAGGATTAGAGACCAGCTGTTATGCAAAGTGTTTGGGGATTGTTTTGGGCCTATTAAGTAATGTAGTTCAAATAGATATTTGACAAAGAATAAAGTTGAAATGTCCTGTCTCACATATATGTTTAGCTAAGGGACTGAGACATGAGGACTGTGCCTAAAGATCTTTAGATGTCTTTACATGGGACCTCATGGGAAACATTTTAAAAGTCTTAGGCCTGTTAGTCAAAAAGAATCTTTTTCAAAATCTGATCATTTCTTCAGATTATACACCCTGCGCCAGCAAGAAAGTGATGTCCATAAACGAAAGTGGATTATCTTGTAAGAGAAATTCATCCAATTTTCAAGGATCCAAAAAACAATAATCAAGTCATGTTCATCCAATTTTTCTTTCCATGTTTCATTACTTTCTATTTAAGCATGTATTCAAGCAAACCAGATATGCACTGATAATCTGGGTCTCCAGCTGCTCTGGTTTTTTTAACAAGCTCTATCATGGGAGACCAGAACAACTTGCAGTTATACAGAAGTTAACTGCACTAATCATCAACAAGACACACATGGTTGGCAGAATCAAATGGTTCAAGGGCAAACCATAGTTACCAGATTCACGGTACGTTCCGAGTCAAGGCACAGGGTCGGGTATAGGGTACGACACTTAGGAGTTTATAGAATATGATGGGGGTAGGCTTCTTTGGTATGCTAGTTGGGTTTGTGGTACGCTATGAAGATGTATTAGGTTCGTTTACACAAATATTACATAAAAAACTAAAAACAAAACTATATGCATCTTTTTTTAAATAATTTTAATTTTTTAATTAATATACTTTATATGATCCAGCATGAAGTCCCAACTCGCGATTCTCAAGACGACTATTTCTATTCTCCCATTTTGCCTCGGAAGCAAGTAGTCCACCGTAAGCATAATAAACATCAATTCCCAACAACCCCTTCTTCTAAAGAAAAAGCTGCCAAACAAATACAAAATATCTGAGGGCATTTTCATAATTTGTTATTTTTCTTCTTCTTTCTGTCCTTTTCCTAGCGTCACAGGATCCTAACGCAATCGAGCGGGGCAGCTGATCCTCGGCGGACTGTGAGCGTGGCGTCCAAGCGGAGATGGGGACAGTGATGGCGTTCCTCCAATCTCCCTCAGGTGCTTTCCTTCCCACAGATCTCTCCTCGCCGTCGCCTCCCACTGGTCTCCGCCAACTCCTCGAGCCCTCCTCCAGCGACCCCAGCAGCCCCTTCCTCTCCCCTTCCAAGCGCCACTCCCCGCACTCGCCTGCGGCCTCCAACGGCCCCTTCCTCTCCCCTTCCTCTGCCGCCACGACCCCCAACAGCCCCTTCCTCTCCCCTTCCAAGCACTGCCCCCCGCACTCACCCACAGCCCCCAATGTCCCCTTCCTCTCCCCTTCCTCCACCGTCGCGGCCCCCTTCCTCTCCCCTTCCAAGCGCCACCCCCCGCACTCACCCGCAGCCCCCAATGGCCCCTTCCTCTCCCCTTCCTCGGGAGTCTCAATCGAGTGCATGTAACCGGCTTGCAGCGAGATGGCCAGCAAGAGGTTGTCGTCGCCATCGCCATCGGGGCTAGGAAGCACGAAGGCCAGCCCCTCGTACGCGATCCCACCGGACCCATGAACACCGGCCGGCCCCATCCATAGTCAACATCGTGGATCGGCAACCGAACACATATCGCAGCGTTTTGGTACGCGAATTAGGTTATCTCATCCAAATCTGGTAGGAATTCAGGTTCTCTCCTCTCTTTGGTTATTTTTCTGGTAAAAGTGTATATATTGTTTAGGTCGCCAACTTCAGCGAATTGGGATACGTATCGCAGTGTTCTGGTACGTAAACATCCCACAAATCGAGATGCGTAATTCGAGATGCGATTCCAAGGGGTAGGGCGAATCTGGTAACTATGGGACAAACACAAAAGTAAGATAAATATTTTGAGACAAAATTCTGTTTCAAGCTATACAACCTGGACAATATCGGTTCTACATCTTTAAGCATTGCATGTTTGAGAAAAAAATATAGATGTTATAAGTTTAAACCATTTTTTCTGCTTAAAAGTATATATGAAAACCAGATACAATTAGATAATGATAAAAATGAAACCTTGAGGTAAAATTCAAAATTTGAAAATTCTCATAAGTCATAACTATATGCGAGGAAATAGACACATAGCAAGCTTTAACCAATTTATCTGGGATTAATTTTGTGCATAACACTTCCCAATTATCTTATACAAAGCTAAATACTTCTCACCTGTACATTGCCCCAATTATCCCTTTGCCATCCGCCCTCATTCTGAACCCTTCACACCTTTCAAAGCAAGGGATTTATGCCATACAGCAAACCTGGTCAGACCATCTCAGAGAGTTTTCGTCCATTTTATGTATTAATGATACTACTGAGAAGTAGAAAATCCTCCAAGAACTTGACCCTTCATGATTTAAACAAATATGCACTAAAACATTTCCATCCCATTTACATTCTTCTCATATACCATTCTCATTTCTCAACAGAGTAAGCTCACATAGAAAAGATAGTCTTATACTTCCAATCAGTGATTCATGAGGATTTCAGGTAGAACAATTTAATGTAGATAACCAAGGAGGGCAAAAGGTGATACCATATAAAAGGAAAAAGAGATTGGAGTTGTAAAATTGCATAACAAAGCTAAGAAATGCGCAAGGAAGGTTCAATTTACCATATGAAGTTCATCTATCACAATAATTCCGAGTTCAGAAAGGCGACCTTCTTCTAACAATCTGTTAATTAAAGAGTTTGCCTTCTCTATCGTACACACAGCTACAGAAGTATCTTTTGGAAGTGATGCACCACCCTGATTTCCATAAAAGCTCCGAACATGCTTCCCAAGTGGCTCAAGAAGTAGTTCCAGGTGTTCAGCCTGTAAGAAAAAGATAATAGCCATAGCCATTAGTAGTACATCTAAAAGTTTCTAACTCTAATGGGTCATTAAGAAACTTTTTTCTTAGCCACAATTAAGTCACTAAAAGCACCTTCTCAGCACAAATTGACACATAAGGAAGTACAAGGAGGGCCATTTTTCCAGTCGATATAACTCGCCTCAACATCAAAATCTCTGCTACAAAACTTTTACCAGCACTGCAGTGCAGCAAAAAGGATATGTTATAGAAACGCCTAATTTTAAAAATGCTTGACATGAAAAGCATGCCAGATCATTCAAAAAATTACTGTATACAGTTAAAAGGTCTCAAGATAAAAGTAGGAAAAGATATTGATCGCACATATGGTCACATAATAAGCAGGTTATAGGACACAAGAAAATAGCAGAGGACTCATTAAATGATATTGCTTATGAGTTACAATCTTAACCATGTTGAGACCAACAGCATAAAGGTGTATCAAATTACCTTGTCAATAAGTTCTGACACCATTCACTAGCTTAGATCAACACAACCATAGTTTCTTAAAAATAAAACCACATATTCTTAAGGTCAGAGCCTTTTGTGATCATATGGACATCAATAAACGATCAAAGCAATGCACCCAGATATTGGATTTTACAGTTACCAGCTATTTAATGTTGGGAGATTGTTATGTTTTGCTCAAGCTAACAAATTACAATAACCCAACCACATAGATTTCGTTTTATTGTCTGGATCATATCAACAATCCAATTTAAGAGCAAAAATGTTGATTTAATCCACAAAACCATAGATTATAAGTGCATGAATTCTGAAACTATTTAATACATATGGTGAACAACAATCAGCACAGACATCTAGAGTGATTTAAGATACCAGATATCTGAACCGGTAAAAACTATGATTTAATTGTTCGAAACAATTGAAATAGCAGCAGAAAGCAGCAAAAATGTTGCCTAAATTCAAAGACAGTTGGATGGAGTAACTTATCTTATCATGCTCAACGCAAAGTCTTCTAAGGGTTTTCATATCTTTTCGCACCGGCAAATGCCAAGAATTGGCATGCATAACATGATAAGTTGTTATGCCTAAGCACAAGTACAACACATGATATTTTTATTCCTTGGGTTCATTTAGGTATGCTGAACAAGTGAAAACAAGAAAAGAAGTAACAATAGGGAAGGTCTATTCTCATGAACTTTTAAGTATTTATAACAAATACCTTGTTGATGCACAATAGACTAGATTTCTTTTCTCCAAGACGCCATCTACAAGGAGACATTCAACCTACAATTTCAACCAATCGAAGTTGTTAAGAAAATATCAGTCTTCTGCCCAGTATCATCATAAGAAGAATTTGTCCTGCCACTTCCAAATTTGTTGTTTTCTATAAATCTTATCCAGCTCTGCAATTGTCATGAAACTTATAGACAAAGTCTGTGACCATACTACAGTGCACTAGAACAAGCATGTCAAAATACAAAAGACAGAAGAACCATGGCAAGATTGAAACAGAAAATCAAAAATATAAGTCAATATCAATACACATACACATACAAACATGTATCACACAGAAGTACGTACTTCATGTGGTAAGCATTACAAAAATGTTGGAATGATCCAACAACAAAAAATGGAAGCAAACTACATAAACAATATGGCGATATAAAGTTTGAATTGAAAAAATGAAGGACACTTTACAGATTAAATTTTGAGACCAGTCAATCAATACATAAATAAGTAACTATGTGAATAATGTGCTTTTGTGTGTATCTATGACACAGGCATTTGTGCAAGTATAACCGCACCAGCGCATATCTCTACATACATATACAATCCAACTATAATCATTTATCCTATTTATTCCCTCCCAATTGCCATCCTCCTATCCCCCTCCTCTAGTCTCCCTTCCACTCATCTCCACCACAAAGCCCAAGCGTATGTGGTGCCAATCGCTCAGTACACTCCAAGACCTCAAACAAAAGGGAATCATACAAACTTATGGAGCAAAAGGAGAAAATAAACCTACTCAAAATAAATGAAAGTGAAGAAATCAAGAACGACGTAAAAGAACCAAATTGAATAGATAAGAGGTGAAAAATGAGCACTAAAAAAATAATAGTGTTAAAAGATAAGAGGTGACATTAAGGAAACATTAGTACAGAAGAATCATGTTAACCAGAAAAGCCTCTAACACTAAAATCAACCACATTTGTGACTGATGAATGGCACTATGATTATAAAAAGATGCCAAATATCTATTTGCACCACGAATGGCACAAGAAAGGATGGTCACAGCTAGTTAATAATTAACTGTGCATATCTAGCAGCAACAATAAGCAATTGAACATCAATTATGGATACTGAAAGACCACTTCAAAGGGATAATCTTTATGCATTTTCCATCGATCATTGGTGCTCAAATTGTCAGGTTTTGATTATCAAAATTATGCAACTAAGAAGCAATTGAAACTATGAGACCATTGATCAGATCAAGTGGTGAAGACCAACTACTGATGTGCCAAATTCTTGTCTCCAGGGTGTTGATTCAAACTCAAGTTAGTTGACAGCATGAAAACTGAGCAAGTGTTAAACATAGCAAATATGTAAGTCCACCAATTTGACCATGCGCATTTACAATGCTAATCATCTCAAGAAGCATTTACGCTTCTACAAAACTATAGACAACAATAGGTAATGCAAGACATCAGTGTATCTACTGAATTAAAATGTTGGACAAGAAACTGGAACATAAGGCATAGTCACATGGGTGGGACCACTGATGTAGATGTGTAACAAGTCTTTAAAAAGTATGGTGAAATGACTGGATAAAAAATGCATGAATTGCTCTAAGATAAAAAATGTTGATATAGATCCTATAGGCATGGGTAACAATGATACAAGGAGAAGGCAATAAGGAAGGCAACACTGATTTAATCTCTGTCAATGGATCGTGAAAGAGGAGTTGAGGATCTTAGTTTCCAATAATGGTAGATTTGGAAAGTATTTGAAGATACCAAAATAGGAAGAGGACGTACTCCAGCTATTAAACACAGGCTATCTTTATAAATGTGTTCCTACAAAGTTGGTATAAGGATTGTAGGTGATTATTACTGTCAGGTAAACACACAAGGCTAGGCCAACGCCAAGTTATCTTCTGTACTAACAAAATGGAAAATTAAGATATCTAGACAACCTTATACATCTTGTTCTGGTCAAGACAAAGGAAAAAAGGGGAAGATGCAGTGGTCAAAGATGGGATATAAAAAGGAACTGGAGAAAACATGCAATTTTAGAAGGGGAAAAACTGGTAAAATATGTATAACTGCTAAACTTCAATAACTTTGTGCAGGAAATAAGAATGCAACAAGTGAGGGTGGCTAATGGGTAAACTGGAAAAGAATTCTTTCTGGTCAAATTCAGCAAAGAACTGCCAAACTATTAGCCGGTAATCAAAAGGCTTTCAATGCATAGGCTTCATCACATGAGAACATGGATATGATGCTGCAAGAAGGGGAACCTTTCAATGCATAAACTTGTTCAAAATACATGCAACCTTCTCATTCTCACCCACACTCTCATTCTCATTTATGGCCCCTAAAGGATTTGTAGGGTGCCCCTACATAATTGATACCTATAGTCAATAGTTATTAGAATATCAATCATTACACTCTGATGTCCATCTTAAGAATATATACCGTGCAAGTTCAAGTGATATAATGTGTTTTATCACTAAGTACTAAAGATAAAAATCATAAAAACATTTGCATACACTGATAAACAAAGAATAAGACTGAAGAATGAGACAGGGAAGCCCCTTATCTAACACTGAAATTAAGACATGTTCAGAAGAAGAAGAATAAAAGAAGAAGTTAAGAGGCATAACATTACAAACATATCAGGAAATTCTGAAACATTAATGTATCACAGTTGTTTTAGCTTCTTTCATGATATGCTGGAAGAAAAGGAAAATAGAAGGAAACCTGCCAAGGGTAAAGTTTTGATATCCCTTTTTTCATGTACACACTGCATACTTCGGAAGGAAGCCAACTGGTAAGCCTCAAACGATCATTCGATAGCATAGAACTGGATGGAGTTGTGGCTTCTTCACAATAGCCATGAGCAGTTGATCTACTATGGATTTCTTTCTCTGTATCATAAGCATAACAACAAGGTAGTGGCAGATCATGAGATAAATTTTTGTCCTTGTGCATATGCTTGGAGCCATTCACTTGAGTCGGCAAACCACATTTCCCTTCATGTACAGACAAGTCAGAACCATTTTCCACAATGTGCGGCAAATTTCTAGTGCAATAAGATAAATCATGAGGACTGATATCTGATGACGTGTTTGAAGAAGATTTAGGAATTTCTTCAAAAGTTTCTATTTTTTCCTGATCTTCATGGCATTTTGGAAAGTCTGAAGTCGCTAGACATTTCTGCTTCAGAGAACCACGATTTACATGTCGAATCCCTGAAAGAGTACCAACTCCATCTACATCTATATCACGATCATGTGAATTTTCCTCCTGACAGAAATCAAAATGCTTCACAGGCAACCGGGATATCTCAATTGGCTGACTGCCTGACAGCAACATTATAGGTGCTTCAACAGGCTTCGCTATTGGCTTCACACAACCTTTCAGTTCCACATCCCGAGCAGCTAAATCATCACCATCCAATCTAGAAAAACTTTTAGCACCCTGAGGAACAGCACAAGAAGATTTGTCCTGCAATAATTTATTCCCAGACCTTCCGCTTTTTAAAAAGCACAGGCTTTCAGGTAATTTACCAACTGGAGCAAGTAAACCATCAGCAACTTGAATAGCTTCATTCCAAAACTCATCTCCTGGAGAGAACATTGAACTCCTGGACACAGATCTAGGGGTCACACCAGCATCCAAGACACTGGTTGACAAATCAGGCACACAATGTCCTGTCTTCATTAAGATAGAATTAGGAGTCATACTGCATCTTTTCAGGCTTGTGTCTCCGCCATCACTTTCCCCATGGTGCTTACCACCTGATTCCTGCATCATTTTAAACTGTTATAATTCACTCGTCAATGAAATAGAGAATTTGACAAGCAGGTTTGTCAGAACTCACCTCAAGATCCTCGCAATGAACAACATCTGCATCCTCAGGCTTGGTGCTTGACTCAAACTTCGAAGGTTTTTGGGACAGGCTGCTCTGATCTATAACACATTGCTTCTTTGAACAAGTTTTATTGCATGCAACTAAGAGAGATGGACTGCCATTTCTCTTTTGACCTTTCAACTCTTGATCCACAGGAATATTCACAGCAGTTGGGAGATCACTGGAGAGAAGGACCAAAGAATCACATGCAGAAAAATAAAATCGGAACATTTCAAGAAACAGCAACTGCACTGTCTTTCCGAGAAAGCAATATGAGAATACAATGCCAGACTAAAATAATTATACTGTCCAATATATGATGAGAATAAAGTGCAAATTGAAAGCCTAAAAGAGAGCACAATCATCATTACCTGCAATACAGAGAAAGAAAATCAGTTGCGAACCTCTTGAGCTCTGAATTCCCCCCGGTCGCAATGCCCGCATCGCAAGGGTCATCAAGGATGTGACCTTGCTCTCCAGACCCAAGAACGTCGGCTGGTGCCTCGTCCAATGCTCCTATTCCAACCCCAGACAGGCCTTCAACACTGTTCGATGAATCTCCACTTCCTGAGGAACATGATATCAAGATGGGCTTCTTTGGCACATCAGACACCAAGCTGATATCCGATGACAGATTTCTTCTGACTGAATCATGCCTCGACAAGGCCGCGCCATGGCCAGCACAAGAACTGGCATCGGAAGACTCGACGAGATAACTATCCAGATTGCCTTTTGCACTGGGTGATCCATCGAGCGGGCTCTTGGGATCTTTATCAGACTTCTTCTCATCTTTCGGTCCGGGAGGTTTCCGCTTTCTTGAAGCAAAGAACTAATCATCAAGCCCAGAACAGACGATGAGCGGTAAAATCAATGGAATAGATTTTATTTTGCAGGTAACTATAGATTTCAAGAAAAGAAACTATTACTCATCCAAAAAAAACAAATTTCTGGATCGTTATTAGAAAGATTGGAATCAAGAAGACATTAGTACAATCCATAATATAGATATTAGCTTGCGGCTACTTCAAGATCTTGAGAAAAGAAACTGTTCTTGATTCAAAACAAAAGCAAGAAACTGTTCTTGATCTAAAACAACAGAATTTGTTTAGGCATTAGGGAAAAGAAAGATATGAAAGAAGAACGGAAGGAAGGAGGGGAAGGATGGATCGGGGAGATTAGGGTTTGCAAGGGGAGGGAAGAGACCTGATCGATGCGAGCACGAGGGGAGTCCGACGCCATCGCGGATGAGGGGGAGAGGGCCGCCGCGTCCGCGATCTTGGGAAAGAAGGGTTTCTCCGCCCCGCGGTCGCGCTGCGAAAACTTGGCAGCAGCGCCGATTTTGAATAAAAGGTACCGCCAACGTCTATAGCGTCGTCGGGAGAACGAATATAGATACGTCTACTGCGTGTAGACTCCCCAATCGTCTAAAGAATGACAGCAATGCCGACCTAACGAACAAAGGCTTGGGTGGCACAAACTCACAATAGGCTGCGTTATGATTCACATCCCCAACTTATATGAACACTACTTGCGAATGGAGAAGCGCACGTGCGTTGCACGTGCACGACAGAGCTAAAATCCACGGGCTGAAGGGGCAAAGTTCGGCCTCATCTTTTTCTCCGTCACCCATCGGATCCGACCACCAGGTGCTCTCGTCCCCTCCCCCTCTCATCCCCTTCCCTTGGCATGGCGAGCTTCCTTTGCTTCACCCAGGTGAATCCCGTCACCTTTCCAACCAAATCATCTAATCCCCCCACTTTTCTCGCCCACAAGACCGTTACCATCTCCCTCAGCTCTAGCTTTCAATCCCTCAAGGCCAAGGTGAGAGTCTATTTTTTCTTTTTCTTTGTGGAGACCTCTTAACAGTTCCTAAGTAATAGTGGTGATACTTGCGAAGGATTTAATGTGTGATAATTATGTGATAGAAATTCTTTTATGTTTCTCTAAACAGGCCACTGACAGTAGCAATCAAGGAACCAAGCCGAATAGCATTGTCTGTGCTGACTGTGATGGGAATGGTAATACGAATTGATTAGGTGGAAATTTATCATGTTTTCCTTTTCTTTTCTAGAATTGAATAGGACCATGATATGATTTGGTCTTCCTCTTCTGTAGCTTTTTGGTATATGGAGGATTTATGTATTGATGGTATTTTTTGGGCATTTTGAGATGCAAATTAATAGCATGTCGATATTGCTCATGCTAAAAGTGATGTAGTTGGCACTGAAATGTACCTTTAGTAAACGGTATAGAATCTTCTTTGGTCTTTTAGGAGTTAAGACACCTTTTACAAACTCTAATTTCCTTTATGATGTCTATAAAGAAGTAATTTATTTCACAAAAATCATTTGTGGCTAATTTTTCTTTTGGCCCGTGACATAAGCACCTCAAGCACAAACATGCTAGCCTTGGATGTGCATGGATATGCATGTGCACATGGCTTCTATGAGATTTCTTAATGGTTTTGAAAAATATTCAGTGGTTTAGATTTTATTGTTTTTTGATGGCTGTATAAACAAGAAAGCAGTTTCAATAGTAAACCATATCGTCAAAAGTAAAATAGTGAGTGCTCTGTTCCATCTTCCATTGTATCAAGTATACAGAAATGACATAAAGCCTAGTTTCATTGGTATTATTGGCATCAAAGGGTAAAAACTGCATAGATAGTCTAGAAAACCCTTACTCCATGGCCTTATAAAACATTGAGCTAAAATGAGAGATGTATTAGAAGAGTGGGGACAATAAACACTATTGCAAACAATTGTATTTATTTTTCTGCACTAGCTGATAGTTGCAAGTGGAGTTGGCCAATACTTCTATTAAAAGTTGGAAACTTGTGTATTCAGATGTTCTTAATTTTTATGAATTATTGAATAGCCATGCACATTTCTTTCTTTCTTGATGAAATGGCATCATCTCAATGCAGATTTTATTTAATTCTTTAATTAAATTCTTTCTGTTATCTTCCACTGTACAAGAGAATGCAAAACAGGATTATTCTGGAACTAAATTGTTTAAGCAAGAGTATTTAAGTTGCTCCTACCTGCATGGAAATGTCCATGAAACCTGCTTGCTTGCTTTTTTTTTTTTTTTTTTTTTTTTTTTTTGTGGCAATACATGTCCATATATGTTTATGGGAGTGAATTCTGCTTATAACACTTTCCAAGGACAAGACAATTAGATAAAATAGCCCTAAAGCAGTATATGATGTTTCAAGTTTAATAACCAACTACAAGTGGATGGAACAACTCTTCCTTATTATAATTATGGTATTTATTTGACTTGTCTTTGAAGCGTTTCCCACTTTCGCATGGCTAGACTGTACTGCAGTTAAATATTATATAAACTAAAAGTCATACTACTGAGTGTTAATTGAACTATTTGGGATGAAACTTTTCCCATGTATCTTGCTAAGGTCTTCATTATCTTTTAACACAAGTGTTTATATTCTTTGATATGCTTTAAAAAACCTCAGAGACCAATTATTGATTTTCTTTTTATAAAATTAACAGGTGCGGTACTCTGCAAACAATGCAAAGGAACAGGGGTGAATTCTGTCGATCACTTCAATGGCCAATTCAAAGCAGGTGGAACATGCTGGCTTTGCAGGTATGCAATAAAGAAATTTGTTTACTCCAAGGCCTTTAAATTGTTTTTAAATTTGTCAGTAGTCTTTCCTTTTGAAAAAGTTATTGAATTCATCTACTTTTCAAGATTGTTTTTAACAAATTATGCACAAAATGGAGATTGTGCTCTATAATGTTGTTGGACTCTCTCTGATTTCCATTGTGCGATAATGATAATGCTATTTATGTTTATTAACATCCTGTCAGCCATTTTTTTATAAACAATATCAATGGTAAAATAGCTTTTTGTTCAACTCCCTTAGCTAATGAAGTTGCCAAATCATTGGCTTTAGTCAGATGTAATTGCTTTGGTTCGTTCAAAAGAATTAGTGGGTTGACGTTATGCATCCATCCTGCAAATCTCTGAGGTCCATACATCCTCCACCCATTTAAGAGCACAATAGGAGGTGCCACAATCAAAATGGGAGTGAGACTATTCTTTTACCATATCTGCTTTCTCTATTATAGACCACTTAACAATGTTTGTATGTCTGCTTAATTAAGTATTTACCCAATTAGGTGAAATAAACATAGATTCACTACAAACATTTCTAACTTCTCTGTCAGCTGCTGATTTCTTATAGTTTAAAGTTGATAACTGTAAGATTAAGCTTAAATGTACTTCGCATATGTTGAGCACCTACAAAATGAGACATCACATTATCAGTTATACTGCCGTTCTTTGTTGCTCCCTGGCGTAAATGCATCGCCACCAACTTTGGGCTTTTAACACAGTGTGGACGCTTATTATTGAAGCCTAAGGAAATTGGGTTAGAGGAGGGGCATCTTCATATATTTGATAACATTGGACGCTGCTCTCTGGACTAGATTTGTTCACCTTGCAAAAAGCTAACATGGTATCTTTTTCCTCAAGCATTATTTCTTCTTGTAATGTGGTACCATAAATCTTTGATCCTGGGTTTAGAATATTTAGAATCACCAGATGTTATGGACTTCCATGGCAAGCTTAATGCATTGTGTCATGCCCATTAATTTTACAACATTGAGAATGCTTTCTTATTTCTGCACCTATTTAAGAAGACAACAGTGACTAGCTAGGATGCTGCTTCAGTTTGCATTTATGCTCCATCAAATACTTAGACATCACATCAAACCATGCAAGTCTTGCCTGTTCATCAAACATTCTGTACCAATCCACTTTTATGGTTGCAAGATTCCAGGTGTTGCATTTTTCCTACAAACAATCATGCCCATGCATCTGACTGCACTGGTTAGAGGAAAAAAAGTAATCTACAGCCTAATTAGATGGACTCTATTTTGCATCTGATGCTTATTATGTTTTGTTTTTCCAGAGGCAAGCGGGAAATCTTATGCGGGAATTGCAATGGAGCAGGCTTTCTGGGTGGTTTCATGAGCTCCTTTGATGACTAGTTGTTGTTAAAAAAAAAAAAAGCTTCGTATTTTTACATGTTCCTTAGATACAAAGGAATTTTCCATCTCATATATGTTGTGTCGAATTCTGAAATAGAATGCTTCTGTGACTTGGCATTTTGTTTTGCAGGGTTGCCATCAGTCTTTGTTGTAAAAATTTCAGAAACAGGGGTGGCAAATTGTTTGAATTAGAGACATAGCATGCTTCCAGACTCTAGCATTTCAGGCTTGTGATATATTGTTTAAATGCATTCCCGTGCTAGTTTTGCGCATTATCAAAAGAGAAGACCCCTTCTATTTAAATTCCTAGTTTCTTATGTGAGCTGGCCATTGAAATCAGCCAAGAAAAGGCTGATGAAAATTTTACGTACTCAAAATACTGAATAGAGATTATTTCTCGTGTTTCCAACTATTGATAACATATTTGTAGATCTTAGGATTACTGCCACTAGAGTGGAATCTGCTAAAAGAATGGAGGAAAAAAGTAGAAGGCAATGCATGGACCACCAATCCTAAAGATTTTGAGGCGCCAAAGTTCATTCGGAAACGATACTTCCTGTATTCCAGATTTCTTAGCTTTGTGGGGCCGATCCTCCCGGCTTAGTCCCTTCCACCACCTTTCAGTTCAGTGGATTCCCTCCTGGAAGTTGCCTGCAGGCATGACAACCAAATGGACACTGATTCCAACAGCTCGAAGCGAATATTGGGAACAACATTAGAATTCAATACAGTCTAAACTGGGTCGAGGCCTGTATATCGTCAGTGGCCACCATCATATGGGAATGTTTTTTGGGTAAACACCATCATATGGGAATGTTAATCCAAACTTGCCTAAGTATGGTGCAATAGGAGTATACTGTCTAATAGTATTAGGGTACGTAGAGCATTTAGATAGGACAAACATTTAATGCTGTTCAATTTTTTTTTTTTCAATTTTCAATAATAAAAATATTTTTTTTATAAAATAAAAAAAAATAGTATTATTATTTTTTGATGTTTTGTATGACTTTCTATGAATATATATGACGTTCTGAACGATATATATAACTTTCTATATCTTTATATCATCCTGAACAATATATATAACTTCTTGATACCTTGTATGATTTTCTATAAATAAATACGACATCTTGAATAATATATATTATTTTCTATGAATATATATAACATTCTAAACGATATATATGGTTTCTTAATAATTTATATGACTTTTTATGAATATATATGATATCCTGAATGATATATATAACTTTTTATGTATATATATGATATTTTGAATAATAATATATGACTTCCTAACGTCTTATGTAATTTTCTGTGAATATATATGATATTTTGAATAATATATATAACTTCCTGATGCCTTATATGACTTTCTATTACTTATTATAACCAACAAAAGGTCTAAGATATTAGGAAGTCATATATATTATTCAGGATATCATATGTATTCACAGAAAGTCATATATATTATTTAGGATGTTATATATATTAACAGAAAGTCATATAAGATATTATAAAGTCAGATATGTTATTCAGGATGTATATATATTCATAGGAAGTCATATATATTGTTTAAGATGTCATATATATTTATAAAAAATTATATAAGGTATTAGAAAGTCATATATGTTGTTCAGGATATCATGTATATTTAGAAAAATACATATATATTGTTCAGAATGTCATATATATTCATAAAAAGTCATACAAGATATTAAGAAGTCATATATATTGTTTAGAATGTCATAAATACACAAGAAGTCATATATATGATTTAGAACGTTGTATATATTCACAGAAAGTCATACAAAGTATCAGAAAATAATAATATTATTTTTTCTTTATTTTATGGAGGAAATAATATTTTTATTATTCAAAATTGAAAAAAAAAATTTGAGCAGCATTAAATATTTATTCCATCAATATAATTGGACGGTATGCTTCATGTTAATTTTATTATACCACATGCGATGCACAAAAGCTTTCTCCTGAGTCGAAATAGCAGCAGATAGGTTCAGACTTATAGGTATCGACCGAAGTTCCAACTTGTTAGAGTTTCGGGCTACTCTTTTTTTTTTTTTTTCCTCTGCTTTAGCAGTCTTAAGTTGTCTGGAAAGAGCTTTAGCCCTAAGGTGAGTCAATTGAGAGAGGGCTTTAAGCTTCCATGTATCATTTGGACTGCTATCTATGCATCCATGCCTTGGAAAGCTTCAGACATACCCATGACAAAAAAAATGTATTGCATGCAAAAGAGTTTCTGAAAATTCTAAAAAGACCAGTTGTGTGCCATCCAACTCAATGACCGCTCCTGCCCAAATAGCTCAAATTAAGTGCAACTTCAGCATCTTATAACATGTCGTATGACTGCAAATGACCGGAATCTGTCCTCATAACTCAGCTGCTTGTATTCAGTATGCACCAATCAAATGAGGGACCTCTATTTTGTTAAAGCTCACGCAGTACAAAGGAGATTTTTGCAAAAGACCTGGTTTGTTACATCTCATGGATGTAAAATGAGAATTGAGAGGTATAGCAATTCTCCAAATAATTTGCACCACACGAGGGTTCATATACGTTGCAGTAAGATCTGAGAATAAAATCAAACTAATAAATGATGTGAGCCACTTATTCACAATAACAAACATAGAATGATATATTAATTTGGAGACACATATGAAGGTGCAGTCATGCAGCAATGCTAAAATGAATATAATGGAGGCCTCTTTTGACCTGCAATAAGCAAAATCAGTTCTCCTCCATCACGGTTGTTTGGTTGTTATTAACCAAGTATCTTAGAGCCAACTCATATGCAGAGAAGATGGCACCATTGACAACAAAGGCCCGGGTGATGGCAGTTCCCAAGCCACGCCATAGCACAGAAAAGCCTTCTTGCTGTACGCTTTTCCGGAGGCAATCGGCAATGCCACAGTATTTTGGTGGTGGTTGGCCTCCCCGAGGCTCTGACTGTGCCTGAAGTCTGGATTTTATGACATCCAATGGGTAGCAACAGACCCAACTGGCCACTCCCGCCGACCCCCCAGCAACAAGCATCGTTCCCAGGGTTTCCTGACCACTTTTCCGGCAGCCAGGGTGAAGCTTCTCTCTTGCATACTCATAGGTCCAGAAGTAGACCCCATGTGAAGGCGCATCACGAAGAACAGTGATGGACAGGCCTCGGTATAAACCTCTAATTCCTTCCTTTCTTAAAATTTCCTTGGCCATGCCAACTGGCCCTAGGTGAGGACCTCCATGATGTTTATTCCCGATCATCCTTAGTTGAAGTTGTATCTTTACAAGCTCAACTGGGCTTAACAGCAATGTCTGAATAGCACCTGTTCCAACTCCAGCTAGTGCAACACTTCTGTATGATGGAGGTTCGTTCATGTTGTTTGCATCGAAAGCTCTTGACAAGACTGCAAACACCTGGAAGACCATAGCATTCTGAAACAATAAAAAGAAAAAAGGGAATCAGAAAAAGCAACTCAATTGCAGCATTCTTATCTACTAAAAAACCGAGCAGAAAGAGTAGCATGATAGAAAAGAAGTATGGGGTTCCAAATGTGTATGACCTAGCACTTCATTCTGTATAAATGTGGCAAAATTCATGAGATCACTTTCACATCATTGCTATCAGGGGTTGTAATAGTTCCGTGTACAGTGTACATGGTTCTGCTTCATAGCTTTGATGACCTAAAACCTAGCCTGAAGAAATCAAGCATGAAAAACAAGTTTTCATAGCAATTATACAATTATGTACATATGTTAATGAACTGTGTTTGAAATGGTAACAGCTATGCTGTTTCAGATTGTTTATGATTAGATATTATGTAATAGTTCCATCTGGACCTATTTCAGTAGGTAACCATAAAAAACTAAGTTGTTTTGCAATGTCAAGGGTGGCACTGGCATGCTTGGGTTCTTCTAATTACTGCTTGCGGGTGCCCTAGCAGATGCTATATCTCATTTCAAAACTGAAAGTTTGGCATGGTGCTGTCCATAATGGGCCTGCAAATATGAACCTTGGAAGCTTTGACAATATTTCATTCTAATATGTCAAAATTATTGCTTCGAGTGATTCGTAAGCATGTTTCCTCCTTATGTCCAGTAGCACAATGCTCCTGCTAGAACTTATGATCCATATATTCTTGAATCTTAGTAAGTGAATCCTTATAATGTTCTTTTTATGTGCAGAGAATCTTGAATATGAAATGACTATAAAACCAAGAATTAATCAGGTTTTCCTATTTATTTTACTTCATTTTGTTTTTTAAACTTCTTCTCCTATCAATAGTATGGAGTCATCAGTTAAAGAACTTAAAGTCATCACCAACTTGCCTCTGTATCTAATTCCATCATGCAGGGTAGTTGCTCTGAGCATCAAAAGCAGACTGCTAGATGGCACCCACTTGCCTTTTCATCAGACTATCACAAGGAATAGCCATAGATTTTCTGATAATGCCATGGCTGATCAGTAGGCTCTCTGGTCTCTAATCACCTTGTTGATCTATGATTGGCACATGAACATCAAGCAGAAAATCTTCATGCAATTTTGTACATAAATGGAAGCACAAAAAGCAGCATACCTGTTCCACAAGTTGAAATGTCCTCTAGAAAGAAAACAAGACATGCCATCTATATCTGTATTTCTATAACTTAAGTACTTGTTTTGAATTGATTTTGCCACCACAAAGCAATCCGATGTTCAAAAAAGTAACAGCAGATTGTAACTTTTAGCATATGGCATGAAACAAACAAGTATTCTGCAATAATTTTAAGAGCTTGGCTTAATTGTATTCATGAAACTGGAAACATGCATAATATTCCTAACCACTCTAAATTTGATTTCCTTGATAATCCTCAGCCAGTTCTCTGCTCAGGGAATCATTATGTTACATAACTTTCTAGAAAGGAGTTTTGATGCCAGATTCTGTATGGGAGCCCCCAAAACAACTCTATTGGAAAGTTATCAGAAACTTATTGTAATATCACATGCACAGAATCTAAAGTAGCATGTTCCAACAAGGGAAAAAAGTAATGGAGGAGCTTTCTCATTACACAAGAATCTAAATTCTGACAAAGACAAATCATCTGGGGCAGTTTATATATGTATAAACTATCTCAGAGGATATTCCCCAAGTGTCAACAGCAGACTGCTTTGTTTATCTTAGATGCCAGTTCATGAAACTATCTCAACAAATGACCATGGATACTTTTCTCAAAAGGCTTTAAGAAGTTGCTTTGGTTGATGATAAAATTTTTACTTTAAGTGAAAGTTCTTCACCCAATACTTGGTTCACCAAAAGAAGTGAGGATGAGGAACTGATGCAGGCTGAAACATTCTTTCTAGAAAAGATAACTGAGACTGCATCTTCCTTTGCTTATCGTGTTAGTAGCAGTTCCACTGTAAGCAAGCCATTTTCTTTGCAAGAGTAAAAATTACATAGACATAGTTACGAAAAAGGTTATTTTTTAAGGGATAAAACGGAAAAGGAAAAAGTCGGCAATTTTTGAAAAGCAACATGCTGGCATTTATTTCTTTTGGTCATATCCTCGACATTAGAAAAGCTTAATTGCAATATTTATCTTACTGATGCCGTAATCTTAATTGAATTACAAGGAGCTCAGGGAAAATAATTCATGCTTGGAAATGGAATTTCTTAGATTGTATCAGTAAATTTGTGTATGATTAGATCATGTTCCAGATTGCCATATCTCATGATTGGGCTTCTGTTTTCTATGTCTATTATTAAGTAGAATAATATTATGTCGATCCTACCCGACCATCCGGGATCGTCTAATCGACGTTTTTTAAATTCCCCTGAACAGCGAAACTAAGGTAGCATATTCTGACAAAAGCAAAATATTGTTCGAGATACCCTTTTTCCTGAATACCTGGATGCAATCCTCGATTCTTTGTTTATTATTTCTCTGTTTATTCATTTCTTTATTCATGATTTACTCCTTTTCTTTAATTAACGGTGTGGTTTTTGTATCATCATGATGCTTTACACGATCCTGGGACTGAAAAAATAAAGAAAATCTTACCTCAATTCCTTTTTTGATCGGAAAGAGAAAAAGAATAACAAAAAAACGAGACTTCAATTCCTTTTTCGATCGGAAAGAGAAAAAATAGTGGATGGTAAGAACTGGAAGGATCTACGTACCTGGAAAGTGACGGAGGCGAGGGGGGCGGCCATGCCGCGGTAAAGCGCCGTCGGGCCCTCGGACGCGACGATGCTGCGGAGGAGCCCGACGGCGGAGACGGGGCGGCGGTCGATGGAAGAGGCGGGCTGCTGCAGGCGGATCCGGAGGGTGTCGAGGGGGTGTCCGGAGATGACCCCGGCCATGCCCCCAAGCCCTCCCGCCACGAACTCCCTGCCCCAGCTGCTCGCCAAGAACTCCGGCCAGAACTCCATCGCCACACCATTCCACAGCTCCCTCCCAACCCCACCAATATAATCAAATTCCAAACCTGATTCTCTCTCCAACCACGGACTCGTTTGATTCGCAGGAAAAAAATTTCTTCTTGCAAAGTTATTTTTTGAAAAACTTACTTCTGCCTGGGGATATAGTGTTGGCATGTTTAACGATAAAAGAATAATTTATTTTAGAATGATCTATATTTGGTTGAGTACCCATTCTTTCCGATAAAAATTGGACAGGATATTTATTATATTTTTAATAGATATGAAATTTATTTTTTTTCCAAACTCAATATAAATATAAATATAAATATAATATTAAATCATAATAATTTATTATATTAATATAATATTGATATTTTAATATAATAAATTATTATAGATATTAATATGGATTAAAAATTATATTAATATAAAAATTAAAATAATATTTATATATTATTATATTTATATAATATAAATACTAATATAATATTATATTAATATTTATAAAAATAATATTTAAAAAATTAGAAAGGAAAAATGCCATCAATTTTTACCCTCTCGGAAATCCCAAATCCACCAGCTCATGGGTTCACATTTTTCACGAAAAATTATCTTCTTGTCGGAAAAGATTCTTATATTTTTTTATTAAAATTCTGATTAAATAAAGAGATTTTTTTTCGGAGATTCCCTTTTTTTTTTTTCCTTCGCTTCCGGCCAAGCAAATGAGTCCTGCATATATAATATTTTAAGAAGAGAAGATATAGGGTGATGGAGCTAAAACTTGCCGACGAGAAAATAGAAGAGGCTAGTGAGAGAGTTGGCTTTCCTTGTCGGACCGGAGAGAGGGCCGGCAAGAGAAAGGGTGAGGAGAGGGGGTAAGGAAAAAGAGACACCCGCGGGGATGGTCACGAGAAATCCAATTGGTTAGGTTGGGAGCT
This sequence comes from Elaeis guineensis, assembly GCF_000442705.2. Taxonomy (NCBI): domain Eukaryota; kingdom Viridiplantae; phylum Streptophyta; class Magnoliopsida; order Arecales; family Arecaceae; genus Elaeis; species Elaeis guineensis. The sequence goes on from NC_025995.2 coordinate 113,464,131, forward strand.
GCCTGCGGAGTACAGAGTGGGGCCGGGGGGAATTATTGCATGCACCAGATCCAAGTGAGTCGGCAAATCACGGAGCATATGCACGATGGATAGCGCGTGATCGGGAATTGGTGACATAGCGGTCCAATTGCACCTGGTGCATGCAATACGGAGGCGCTACTCCGAGGGCGGTGATTTGCACGACCAGACAGAGGGCACCTATCTCGGCCATTGGCTCGGAACCGTGGGTGGGTTGGCCTTTTTGTCTCTAGTTTCTTCGCTAAAAGCAGCAAGAATAATGTAACAAGGAATGTTGACTGATGTGTTAGAAGCTTTATTATATTTATAAAAAAAAAAGGGAAAAAAACGAAGAGTGCGGTTGGAAAGGAGAGGAGACGGGTGACGACCGGCGTCAGTGACGGTGTGGTCCCATGAGAAGGAGTGAGAGAGCTCACGTGGTCTGCAGGGGAATTGCAGGAAAAAAAAAACACATGCGGCTCTGTCTAAAGGCAGAAGTGACACGTGGTGAGACGTCGTTGGAGATTCGGAAGGATCCCATCACTTGATTCAAGGAACTGGTTGAAAAGCTTGTAGCCGCTGTCAGAAGGACTTTTTTGATTAAATAAGCTGTTATGGTGAACGGTGTTTGTTACACTTTGTAAGCAAGCGGAACGGACAGGTTTGTATCCTTCGTAGGAAAGAAGTGTTACCTTCGTTTCGCATGAAAGATGCATTGCAAAAAAGAATGGATATGGAAGAAATAATGGATAAGAAGGAGAATAAATATATCTTTCATCTAATTTTTTATTTTTATTTAATGAAATATATAAGAATATATGAAAATCATTTATTTTTTAATTTAGTATAAAAGAAAAAAAAAAGATAATGATAGATAATATCTTTTTGATATTTTTATCGAACAGCTCTATGATAAAAAAAATTATTATTATTAATTATTTATTTATATTAAAAATAAAATAATATATAAATTTAATATCTTTATAATTTATAATTATAAAAAGATTTATTTTTATTGAAATTAATAAAATAAATAAATTTATAAATTAATTATGTATAAATAATTTTTATGTTAATTATATAAAAAATAAATTAATTTTTAATTTTATTTAAATAGTTAATTAATTTTATATGAATGATTAATTAAAAAGTGAATATAAATAAAAATAGAAGGTAATTCTAATTAATTACTTATAATGATAGAAATTTTGTATTAAATAAAAAATAATTAATAATACCATTTAATAATATATATATAATAAAAACTATATAAAAATAAAATGAATGAAAAAGTGGAGAAGTGTTAAGGTTGTATCAAAAAATTAATAAGAAATAATTTTGTTAATGTAAAACCTATCCCTTGTATATTGTATCTATCATTCCTTACATTCTTCCATATTGAAATGATATAAATTAGTGGACCAGGGTGGATGAGCAATTCTTTCTTTTTATCCATCTTTTTTAAGATTTTTTGAATCCAGTTATCAAATAGTGAATAAAGATCATTCCTCCTTCCAACCCATCCATCTTTCCTCTCATGACCTCAGCCAAATATACAGTAAAATCTATATAGATATATGAATAAAAACATTCGAAATGCTTCGAGATCTATGCATTGAATAATCTAATAATAAATGTTACGAAAGGAAATCAACCATTATTTTATATGAAACATACAATTCGAATCCAAGCTAAACAATGTATGCACCCTCGAGAAAATTTTGGCACATTAGTAGGAAGAGGATGCTAAGTGGCTCCCATCGTAACCACAAAAATATTTATTATCTAGAATTAATATAATTTATAAATTTATTATGTAAATCAAGTCAGTACCTAAAGATTTTTACCCAGATGACATGTAGTAAAATATCCCAAAAAATTTTTGGCCATTCAGAGTGCATATAATGATGCTACTTGATCACCGGTTTATCATGTGAACAAGTTAAAACGGGTAAGTTTGCTTGTAATTTGGCTGAACTTTTCGCACCATTGACAGGAAGGGCACATACCTCAAAGCATTGCATTTATCTTTTTTTGGCCCCCCGAATGGCTGGATGGGATGGGAAGGATCCGATGGGGAAAAAAAAAAAAAAAATCACATGGATACGTGGAAGGCCAAGCCTTCCAGTTTCTCAAAGCTTCCTGATTTATTCTGGTTTTACCCCCAGGTAAAATGCTTTAGATAACGAATAAAAATTCATAAATTAAATATAAAATTATCAATATCATGAAGAATATTTCGTACGTGCATAACATGAGTTGTATAGCTTACTCGTTGAGTCATTCAACTGTGTTATATAGAAAGGCCTTGGTTAAAAACTTGTCCCTGAAAGTGGATATTTTCAATCCAGATGAAATTTGATGCTCGATTAATTTCAATTAATATATTTGAATTATTTTATTTGAATATACATTTATTTGTTAATTGAAATTGTCTAATCGCCTCTCTGTGTAGTTTTATCCTGATTTTGAAAAAAAAGGTGTTTATGTTTGTTGAAATTTCAATTATACACTTTATTTATTAAATCTTCATTTTTATAGTGATAACTTCATTCAAAAATATAGAAACTATTTGACTGAAAATAAAAGTAGCAAATATATTTTTTTATTCATGATGGATTTTGTAGATGCATGCATGTTTGTCATGCAAATGCATGAGATTTAATATAAATTTGATTCAAATATGTGGGCAAACGGGTTGCATGTGCATCAAGTTCTTGCATGTGAAGGGCTCGAGTTAACTTATAATGGCAAGCTCATTGAACTCTAACACAATTACGAAATAAATTGAACTTGAGAATTTCCCACAATTTGGCTAATAAAAATCCAAATTAAAATAGCCAATGTTGCCAAAAGGAAAGGAATAAGAAATAACACTTTTTGAATAGATGATTTGCGATTTGAAGATGCCAGCTTATCAAGTTAAGGAAGTCTTGAGTAGTGGTACCAAATGACTTAAAATCAAATCTCACATTCACCGGTTTGAGCTATCAGGAGTATCCAGGGGTGCGCCCCGTCCCCCCCCCCCCCCCCCCCCCCCGCCCCCGATTGTATAGATCTTCCTTAAAAAGGAAAAAAAAAAAAAGAGCTTAACCTAACCTGATAACAAGCTAATTCAAGCTTAGTTCAAATGATAAAATGAGGTAAATTTGAGTGCATCATCAAACTCAACTCAACATCAAATGCCTCTTTATGTGGCAAGCTTAAGCTGTGCTCGACTCAGCTCTTTTACACCATTGATGTGTAGTGCAAGACCATAAAATAAGGCAATTCAAATTCATATTGCTTACTTGGTTATGGGAATGATGTCACGACAATCTAAGCTATTGGTGCAAAAATCTGCTTGCATCGGAGAAGCTGGAGTCGAGGGAGTCGCGGTCGCCGTCGGGATCTGCAAAAGAAGTCTAAACCGGAGGTGGGGTTGCTCCGGCAAGACTCTCCAATGCTCAAGTCAGTTCTCTGCCTCAACAAGAATGGAGTGCTCGAACGAAAATTTTAGCAGAGTTTCTAGGTAAAACGAGAGCTTATGGAATAACGTATCTGGGGTTCCCCCTTTTATAGGCGGAGGGGACAACAAACTGATGGTGACGCCTATAACCGTCTGATAGTGGGCCGTCCATGGTCAGAAAAAGTTTGTTGCGGCTAATAGTGGGGTGGACCCGTGGCTATTGCCGGGGCGTGCCACGTGGAGTCTGAAGCGGAGCAGCGTCCGTTGTCGCAACTTGCCAGAGGATAGGAGAATCGCGCGATATCCGTCGCAGGAAGTGGAGCAGGATCGTGGCCATTATTACGGCCTGCCAAGGAGTGATGGAGCCGCGTGAAATCCATCGCAGGAGGTGGAGCAAGGTCGTGGAGTGATGGAGCCGCGTGGAATCTGCCGCAGGGAATGGAGCAGAATCGCGGCCGTTACTGCAGCGCGCCAGAGGGCGAAGGTCTACCGACTGAAGTCCGACGGGAGTGTCTGGCGGAGAGAGGTAGTTAGCCATCTGTCCAAAAGGAGCTTGGAATCCAGCTTTCACAGGAGTTCGGATGGAGTCTCCCTTAAGTCACATCAGAGGGCAGAGCCCGGCTCCCGTAGGAGTCCGGGCGGAGTCTTCCTTGCGGTCGGAGTCGTGGACGGAGCCCGGCTCCCGTAGGAGTCCGGGCAGAGTCTTCCTGCAATTAAAGTCAGGTGCGAAGTCCGGCTCCCGTAGGAGTCCGGACGGAGCTTATCAGCAGTTGAAGTTGGCGACGGAGCCCGGCTCCCGTAGGAGTCCGGACGGAGTCCTCCTTGCGGTCGGAGTCGTGGACGAAGCCCGGCTCCCGTAGGAGTCCGGGCGGAGTCTTCCTGCAATTAAAGTCAGGTGTGAAGTCCGGCTCCCGTAGGAGTCCGAACGGAGCTTACCAGCAGTTGAAGTTGGCGACGGAGGGCGGAGTCCTCCTTGCGGTTGGAGTCGTGGATGGAGCTCGGCTCCCGGCTCCCGTAGGAGTCCGGGCGGAGTCTTCTTTACAGTTGGAGTCGTGGATGGTGCTCAGCTCCCATAGGAGTCCGGATGGAGTTTTTCTGTAATTAAAGTCAGGTGCGAAGTCCGGCTCCCGTAGGAGTTCGGACGGAGCTTACCAGCAGTTGAAGTTGGCGACGGAGCCCGCAAAGGTCAATAAATCCTGTTGAAAACTTCGGCTGTGGATATTTTATATCCAACATAAGCCATGTACGCATAGGCAGGAGAGATTAATCATTTTTACTTTCGAGCTATTTAATTGGATCGAGCTGGGCCACACCGCTATCCGAGCCCAATTCAAAATACTTTTTCAGGCTTTGGACCAAGCTAGGCCACATCTCTACCCAAGCCCAGCCCATGTCCAAGCCCTAGCCTGGCCCTAACCAAATTGGGCCCGCCCAAGTTACCTATTTGGGCTAAATATTGAGCTGACCCAAACCTTAAAAAAAAAAAGAAAGGATAATCTATGCTTTTCAACTACCTGGTTGTTGTAGGGTTGCGTTAGCTATTTGGCCCTAAAGAACGTCGCTGACCACTATTGTATGACCTTCCCCCAATCCCATCCTGCCACCTCCAACCCCTTCATCAGACCCTCAACCTCTATACAGCTCGTCAACACCATCGCATCCAATAGTCCCTTCAACTTCATCAAAACTTCTGTACATCCGGACTTTACCCATCAAGTCTTATATGCCAGAACCCTCATTGACAATAGTTAGTACAAAGCACAGGATCCTCCTCCCCAACCTATCCTCCAATGCCGCCACCAGACCTGCTGGAGAAGCGATCTTAGGTACAATAATCTTAATCTAACTAATGTTCCAGCAAAAATAGAAGAGGAGCTCGCCCTTGTGGAGAAGCTGAACATCTTTGCCGAGGGTGGCAACCATAAAGGGCTCCATAGCCTTGGCGAGTAGCAGCAGACCACCCACGAGCAAGGGCTAAGGCGAAGGCAGTGATGCTGGTGTGAGAGGTGAAAGCAAGTGCGGTGAATGAGTTGTACCTATTAAGGACATTGATAAATGATGAATGATAAGTGGTGATCGATGATTTAATGAATGAGGACGACTGGCCATGAGGGAACACTGGTGGACCTTGAAGCAGCCAATTGGTGGTGAAGGCAGCCGTGGAGAGAACTTCCAAACTTTGAGAAGATGAGGAATAATGGCATCGGCGATGGGGAAAGATCGGAAGATGGGAGAAAGAGGGATTTTAATCAGCAATCGCCTTGATAGTCGGACGAACTAATATACGGGAAGAGAGATTTTAAGGCTCTTCGAGTTCGAGAGGAAGTCACAAACATAAGCAATTAGCTAACTGGCTAATTGATTAGGATTGGGCTTGAATTATTGGTTGGACTAGATCAACCTAGGATTGGACTTGATCAAACTATTAATCGAACTTTTCGAACTATTGATCGAGCTTAAATTTAGACTTGGGCCCAAGCGAGGCTAAATGTATATCCGAGTCCAGTCCAAAAAATAAATGGATCCTATAATTAGGTCAAAGTATGATCCGAACTATTTCAGACCTAGTCCAAAGACCGATCCAAAGTTGGATCGTATTAGAGCCCAGTTCCATCTCTACATGCAATACTCTACTATAAAATAAATATATATATTAGAAACAGCCTTGAAAGCCCCTCGGGTATACCACATTTTAAAGTACTTCCCATGATAGCAACACGGACCTTGAACTAGCAAACAATAGATGTAGACGTGGTCCAAATGGTCTGGTTGTCCATGAAGCAAGCAAATCCAACCAAATGATTGATTAGCTAAATCTCTTCTCCAAAAAAAATATAAGGCAGGTGGAAGCCATCCAAATTATAACTTACAAACTTCGTATCAGCGACGCAACCTAGTTTTGAGAGGAACGATGTTGGCCGCCAGAACTTTGTCACCACCATCCCGAGTCACAAATAGCTTTGCCTTCTCCAATAGTGGTTCTAAATTAATTTCAGCTGAAATGATTCCACGAAGCAATTCAAGCAGCAAGATGGGTTTTACGAAGAATAATTGAAGTGGAAGCATTGAAGCTATTGTTCCGATGAAGATACTAATTGAAAAGAGTCTTACCAGACTTAATTATTCCAAGGGCTTTAGAAGGGGACTCTCTAACAGTAATTTCCTGGATTAATTCATTTTATTCATGTAGGGATAAAGGAATTCCTCTAATGCTGGATATGCTTCAATGGAAGAAGATTGTTCTTCTTCAAATTACACGTGTTAAAGGGAAGCCAATCAAGCAGCAGGTTTGGCTGCAAGAAGAACTTTAGAAGGGGATTTTCAGCTTAGATTCTCAAATTAAAAAAACGAGGTATGGGTGGTGTGCCTGCCCTGGAAGTTTATGTTGCTTTCTACCATGTGTGTGTATATATATATATATATATACTCTATGAAGGAATATGGGAGTGTTACCAACTCAGTTTCTCGAATAAATTTTATTGTGCCATCTGAAAAGAATACCTCTTCATATTAAATTATGTTATTAATATATAATATTATTATATTTTTATAATTAAAATCTATTTATATAGGTAGTTGAGAATATGAAGTGATCCTAAGAATTTGAATGTGTTGGGTGGATGTCTGGTCAGGACACCACCTCCCAAGATCCTTTCAGTACCACGCGATGCAGCAGGAAGAAAGAAGAAACAAAACAAAAGAAAAACAATCAAAATACGTGGATCAGCCACAAAAGGGCTCGCCTCCACGGGGCATGCAAACTTCACTATGAAAAAGAAAATTTTACAAGAGGAGACCTCACCCTCAACCCTTGTACACCCAATTCTCTCTCACCTGAAGTTCCCCTCACAAAAGCTCTCTCTCTCTTGGAGACCCCCCTGAACCCCTGAAGAGCCTGGGGACCGCTGTCCAGGAGCCTCCTGCTCCTTCTCTCACAGCGCTCTCACCTCTCTCTCTCTTCTCGGGTTCGTACGGGCTTCGTACGGCGAGAATCCCGAACCACACACCCTCTGTTCGTCACAGGGCCCTTTTAAAGGGTAAAACAGAGTTTAAACCTAATTAGATTAGGTTTAAGAGTCCTAAACAAGCCAAATCAGCCTCCTGAACCGTCGGATCGTCACCGGAATCTCTCTGGGCCGTTCGATCGCAATCGGTCCACGGAATAGTACCGTAGACCGTGAGAAACGCATGGGAAACGCCCACGCGATCCACAGGCCCCGCCGTGGACCACCCGGTCCACGGTGGACCGGGGCAAAGGGGCCAGCAGGCCGCTGGGCCTGGGCCGGCCCGCGCGCGTGGGCCTGGGCTGCGCCTGCGCGCGGGCCCGCGCGCGCCTGGGCCGCGCGCCCGGCTGGGCCGCGTGCCTAGGTCGCGCATCCCGCGCGGGCCTGGGTCGTGCGTCCCGCGTGCCGCCGCCTGCGGCCACACCGCTGCCGCCCGCCGCCGGTCGCCGGCGGTCCTCCGCTGCCTCGATTCTCGTGCCGACTTCAAAAGCTCGTATCTCCTCCATCCGAGCTCCGATTCAGGTGATCTTGGTCTCATTGGACTCCGTTTTTCGCCGCGAACCTCGCTGTGGGCTCAACGTGGATTGAATCTCGAGACGTCAAATTCTAACAGAATGAATATTATTTTATTATATATATATATATATATATTTCAATCTTATTAGATCTAGAAGAAAAATTATTTTCGTACATCCGGTCCTGTGCAATATGCGGATCTTCAACTAGTTTATTCTATAGCAGCCACATGCCTACGCTCTTGTCCATGTCGGAAAAAGAGCTAATGTGCCTGTGCTACCTTCTTTTTTTTTTTTTTTGTGGGTACGATGAAGTCAGGCTACTTCACAATATATGGACTCGAGTACGTTCTAGCCGAAGCCATTGTCGATATGGTTACATCCTTGTCCGTAACTAACTATATTAAAAATTATAAAATATTTAAATAAAAAATCTATGCAATACATGAAAGAGGAGTTTAAAGCTTTTCCAGTGCGCTATGTGTCCATTTTTGGAGGGCACATATGTCAGCATTAGGTTCTGAACCCCCCTTTTATCATGCCCTATGCTGATAGTGTGTGCTCTAGAGAAATCAAGAGGGAGGGAGACGGGGCATGGGAGAGTAGCGGAAAAGTCGGGAGGGAGGGAGAAGCAGTGGAGAGTCAAAGAGATGCTTTGCATGAAAGAGGAAGATACATATCCATTCATGATATAAGAGATATAGAATAGAAAGGTGTTTTTTACTTCGGACTAGATGCTGAGGAATCGTACTGTTTCAAGTCAGCATCCATGCTGCAGTTGTAGCTTACCTGTCCTGGAAATGAAGGAAAAAAAAGAAAAAAGACACATTGATTTGGAAGGGATATAACACTCGCGTGCCTTTCCTTTTAATTACAGGATATGGGGTTAAGAAAAAAATCTCAAAAGCTTTAATTGGACCGAGAAGATTTGCAGAAAAAAAAAAATCAAAAAACATGGATGGCAAAGCATAGATTGTCTTATCGATTTTTTTTATCTTTTAGCCTATAAATACATGGGAAGGTTCAACCCTTCAAGCACAAGAATGACTAAATAGAAAGGGTGAGGTTGGAAGTTTTTTTTTTTTTTAGTGTATGTGTGTGTATGAGTCTATTGCTGATTACTTTTTCTTTTTTATCAGGATTGAAGAGGCTAACAGCAGAGAGAAAATTGGAGAAACAAAGCTAGAGAAGGTGAGTTCCCTCATCAGTTTTTTTTTCTTCACTGTAATATCAGAAATATTGTTATGTTCTTTGTTAAGAATGCAGGAGGGTTGTTGACCTTATTTTGGCAGCCTTTCACTCCTTCGTTCACAAACATCATGTGAGAGAGGAAAGAGACAAAGGGTTGCTACCATGCTGTGATAGTCTTCCTCAAAGTCCTTATGAAAGAAAAAAATACAGTGGTTGCTGCTGAGATCCGGCTGCCGTCCAATGAGCAAAAAAAAAGAGCAGAGGTTGGTACTACATTGTAGTTGCTTCCTCACGAAAAAAAGAATAGAAAAAAAAAAGCCACGATTGTTGTTGGATTTGAGCGACAATCCAGTGGACAGCAAAAACATGTGGGTTATGACAGATTGGGTTAGGGTTTGGCCGACAAAAACAAATATGGGTTAATGGGTTTAGGGATAGGTGGTGATCGGATTTGGACAAACTAGCTAATGGGCATGCTGAATAGCCCCTGGATCCTTCTGCTAATAGATAAAGGGATCCAAGCTATTCGGATCCGGGTTATCGAGTTAGCGAGTGTGATAGCTCGGTTATGGTTAATTAGGCCCGTTGGTTGTTGGAGCTCGGTTAGGGTTAGGGTCATGGGTCCAGCCAGGGTTAGGATTGGGATTGGGATCTGGTTAGGGTTAGTTATTTGGCTAAGGCTAGGGTCTGGGGGTTGGTTACGATTATGATTAGGGTTGGGGTTGGGGTTAGGGTTAGGGTTAGGTTCTCTTCAGGTTTAGAGTTAGTGTAAGATTTTGTTGAGGGTTAGGGCCAGTTTAGGGTTACAGTCGGGATTGGGTTTTATTGAGGGTTAGCATTGGGATTTGAGCTTGGGTTAGGGTTGGGGGGCAGAAGGTTTAGCATTGGGGAAGGGATGCAGAGAAGGTTGGATCGAAAAAAAGAAGCACGGAGGAATGCATTTTGGATCAAAACAAAGAGTGAAAAATTGGAAAGGAAAAGAAAGTGCATATGGGTTGTAGAGAAATCTGGATTGGAGAAGGGAATAGAAAAAAAAAATTTGTGGTAGCTGAGAGAGGAACCGATGATGAAGGATGATTTCGGATGAAGGAAGAAAAAGAAAAAATATAAAAAAAAATAAAAAATAGATTCTAGAAAAAGAGGAGAGCTTATATCAGAGAAGAGAGTGGTCAGAGTATATCTTTGGACAAGAAGAAGATGGAATGAACTCTGACATTGAGCCAGGACCTCATGAATGCCCGTGTGCTCCCTGTTCTCCTGACCGCAGCCTCCCATCGGCCTCAAATTCAAGGTAGCTAAGAGAGAGATCGACGATAGGGGATGACCACAGGTGAAGGAAGAAAAAAATGCAAAAATAAAAAAAAAAGAATGGATTCTAGAAAAAGAAGATAACTTAGATCGGAAAAAAGAAGGGTCAGAACATATCTTTGGATAGGAAGTGGATGGGATGAACTTCGGCATCAACTGAGGGCCTCACCGATGCCCACGTGCTCCTTGCTCTCATGGCCATCACATCCCGCCAGGCTCCGCCATTGCCTTCCTTTGCGTCGGCTATAGAGGAGGTGTGGTGGTGGTGTAGAGAAATGAAGGGATTTGATGTGGGGATGAGAAAGAAAAGTGGGTGCATGACGGGATCTGATGGAGGAAAGAGGGAGGAGATGGTGGGCTAGAGGCGGACCAAGTAGAGGGAGGCGAGAGGAGGGGATGAGGAGGCCGCCATGGGTTGAGGGGAGGAGCCGGCGGTGGTGTGGGGTGAGGGAGAGGAAATGGAAATGGAAAAGTGGGTAGATTTAGGGTTTAAATTGACCCTACCCGCATAAAAGAAATATGGGTTCCTATCCCATATACCAAATGACTTATTATGGATGATGGAGATGCATGCATAGAATTTCTATGCTACTCAGTTGCATAGAAAAAAATATGAGGATTGCATGTGCATATTCTTAATTTATTTTTTTTTATGCTCATGTGTGCATAATTTTTTTAATATGAAAATTAAGCATAAAAAATAATTTTTTGTTAGAATTTTTGTCTGTTCTCTTTTTCAGTGCAGTTTACTTTGTAGAGTGTAAAGCACTATGGCTTTTATGAAAATTTTTTAATAAAAAAATATTTTATAAATTAATTGATTGTGTTATTTACGAAGTAAAGGAGCTATAGGGCTTGTATCTATTATTTAACTTTCTATTTTTTCCAAGCTATATATAGAGATTAGTGTATATTCATTGAAAGAATATTTTTCGATTCCTTTAATTAATGATTATAATTCATGAATATTTTTTGAAAATATATAGCAAATGGCTATTTTTTTGGTGATGCTAAATTATCATGCATATATTTTTTTTTATGCACAAGAAAATTTAGATTGTCCTGAAAGTTTTGCTGCTTTCTAAGGTACAAGTTGCATGCGGTGGTGGAGGATCACACTATCGATGCCAAATTCATTATATTTGAAAAATAAGCTTAGTAGTTAATTGGTATACTGGCATTCAACCTTGCCACCGATTTAAGATCAAATAAATTTGTTTTTCCAAGTGTTATTGAAAAAATCCTTAAAAACTTCTATATCTTTCAAATTATGTCCGATTTACAATATGCTGAAAGTGATAATCATAATTTCTGAATGACGAAGATTTTTCAAGAGAGCAATCTTTTACTAGACAGCTCACATAAAGCTTCCAATGCTGAACCTTCTTTACTACAACTTGAAGAAATGCTAATTCCTACTTCGAAAAAATGCATATATTCGAAAATATTTGAACATACTACTCCTTAAAAAATATCTTCTGTTACAATCAGATATTAAACTTTCAAGCTAATTATCTAAAAAATTTTTTCTATATCAAGAAATTTTTTTTTTGCAGAGAACTGACAGCACCACCGCCTAAGAAAAAACTCGACATCTGATAATCCAATATTATCTAACCAATTTTTTTCTATACTTCCTACTACATTTTACGATAATATAGATTTTTTTTTCAAAATACTAAAACAATATTTATTTTTTATTAGCAACGTAGCTAGAGAGAAAAAATTCAAAGAATGATGATCTCTCTGTAACTTTTTTGATAATGTTGTACGCTTTATCTTCTTTCAATGGGATTGTTTTTTTTTTATCAACTAAAATTATAATTTTTACTTAAATTTGCCGCATTGCGTAGGCCCTTACTAGTATATAATATAAAAGTACTAGACAATTTATATATTAAATATCACTATTACTCTCTAATTATGACATAAACAAAATTACCTATATTTTAAAGAACTTATAAGAATAACATACAAATACAAGAGTGTATTTAAGTTATTGATATTTTTTAATGTTTTAGATAAAATGGTTTGAAAAATATCATGAAGAATAAAATAAGGTTATTCATTTTTTATTTTTATCGAAGGAAACGGATTGATTTTTATGAAAATAAATAATCATTAAAATACTAAATATTGTAATATATTTTAAATGAGTATATTTTATAATATGAATACATTTTTGATAACTATAATAAAGTTTAAATCATTGTCATGGTAGTAGATTGGTTCTTTCTTGATTTAGGGATACAATTCCTTAATTAATGCGGTCATATAATTTTTGATATTTATTTGATATTTTTAAGAATATTGGAAATATAATAAGTGCATGAAGATTCTAATGATTCTATGACTTTTTATTGTACTTACATTAATTTTGTGGCTATCCGCATACTTTGCATGGTCTATGTTGTTCTAAAAATCCAATACTAATATATTAGTATATAAGGATTGGAAAAAAAAGATCATTATTGATAAATATGAATATTAGCATGTTTGAGAAATCACTAAAATCTTGTATTTATGGATGCAAGGTATAATTCCCAATACTGTTTCAATAGCTTTTAAAATCCAAGAGATATAATTGAGGGTTTTTTCATTTTTTTCTAATACCTTTTTAACCACCTACGATCTATGATGTTTGTATGGTTATATTAATTTTGTAGCTATTTTCGTATCTTATGTCAATGTTAGAATTCATGTGTCGGGGCATGCATGTATGTTTCAAAAAAATTTTTTCTAAACATCATAGTGAAATAAAAGATTAATTTTTTTTTAATCTAAATCATACATGCATAAAATATAAACCACAAGAATTTACTTCATATGCTGAAATTGAACACATGCTGAAATTTAACATGTGATCGAATCATATATCTGTTTCGCAATTTCTTTCTTCAAATCTGGATCTGAAAGAGAAGAGGCTCTCTCTTAGCTACGCAAGTACTCGACCTCTATGGATATCCACTCGGGATCAATCTGGAATAGCCCTTTTAAGATTGAATTTTTTTTTCTAAGAAAATTCAGTCTGCGAATCTGAACGAAGCTTGGATCACGATCAATTCTTTGATTCTTTTCTTTATCTTTTCTTCTCTTCTTCTCTTGCCTTTTCCTCTTTGATTATGCTGCTACCAAGCACTAGGAACTAGCACAAGAGGTGGACACCCAAAGCCCTTATGGGCATGTGGAAGTGGGACGCCCAATGGTGGGGCATGTGGACATCCAAAGGGAGAAGAGAGGGCATGGGGGGTCTCCTTAGGGGCATGTGGGCTACTGGTTTGAATGCCTAGGGACTTTAGGGGAGGTCCCTTTAAATAGACATAAAGATTGAATCCTATTCAATCTCATAATACAAGTCTTATTTGTATTAGATTTTCTAATAACTTAAGTTATTTAACTTTCATTAGGAGACCTATTAGGCACCAACTCTTGGAGCCCTTGCACCCACTAAATCACACCTCAAAATGCATTCAAGGGATGTCCCAATAGGGATTCACACATCCTCTAAAGTATGGTCATGCCCAACTTGATCAAATCAAGGTGGTGTCCCAACTTAACTATCAAAAAAATTAATTAGAGACTTGCACCCTTAATTCATTTGATCCAAATCTTAGACATCTAACAATTGGAGTCCAATGAATCTAATTCATTTAGGTTATTAGCAGATAATTTAGTTTGAATTATCTTATCAAATAAGAAATTCAAACATAAAGAAAAAATTAGGTCTAACCATGTGCTAGCAAGATTATCTTGAACCCAATCGAATTTCTCTAAACCAATTGACACTTTATAAGTCCAATTATTTATTCCAGATCTAATCCCTTTGTTATGTGATCCTATAGGTTCTATTCTATCTAGTAGTAAGATATACAATGATCTCTATCAAAGTATCATTGAAATTTTTTTCAATAAATTCGAACAATTTCACTCTAACTCATCAAAAATTGTTGATCCAGAATAATCCTAGTGAGCTTTCACAATCCATCAGTGACATCTAGCAATATGTAGTGACAATTCAGTAGAACTAAAAATGAATCTCAAGATATAGTTAACGTGTGATTCAGTCTCTCTATTGCAAGTTCCGACTAGATGACAGATCATGGATAAAAAGTCAAACCTCAACATCAGTCATATGATAGATTCGATCAGCTCAAATCCAATTATGATTTTTATAGAAACTCTTTTCCATCAATCACACTGTTGTGGCCACAGACTCTCAGACTTAATCTCTCAAATCCCATAGGACTACTCTCTATCAAGGTTGATAGATTCCATCTTGATATGCACCCTACTTCTACATTAGATCAACTATCGCCAACATCCATTACAAAGGCTCGTTGAGATCCATATTTATGTGTCAGTTAAATTCCAACAGTCTCACTACGAGTAGTAGTACCATCTCAGATCAAAAGATCATTCACACAACCACAATATCGAGACAATCACTGACGATCGAATAAAAATCCAAACGATCTCTTCCATGATCACGCTCAGTACTAGTTGTTCCCTAACAACTATCCGCATTTGTCGTCCAATGTCTCTACACTGTAGATCAGAGATTCATCTATCTCGAAGAAAGCAATCTGTGCGCCGGTCTATCTAGATAAATCAC
The DNA here is from genome assembly GCF_000442705.2 of Elaeis guineensis. NCBI lineage: Eukaryota > Viridiplantae > Streptophyta > Magnoliopsida > Arecales > Arecaceae > Elaeis > Elaeis guineensis. The sequence goes on from NC_025995.2 coordinate 113,479,206, forward strand.
CATCCTCATGATGATACTATGATCGAGAGAATTTAAGAATTAAATATATATCTCTAATTTTCAACTCTTTGAGAATATGTATCGAAAGTTAATTTCATGGACGATTCAAGAACACATCTAACTTGAATGAAAAATAAATTTATCTTTTTATTGATCAAATCAATGTATTAAGTACAAAATTATGTTTTAGATTTATTATAATGTGTCAGTCATATTGGCTTCTAGGACATATATCTAACAGTCAACTATATTATCATTAAAAATCAATATCAATAGTTTAGTTTAATTTTTTGCTTTTAGTAAATACGAATATTAGCATGTTATTGGTAGATCAAACAATCAACAATTATAATATAAATATAAAATTTTTTTTGATCACAGAGAAAATCTATAGTAAAAAAAAAATTATCATACCACAAACTTAAATTTATATCCCAATGGTAATATTTCAGAATATTTTTTTAAATATTCAACAAAAGGTGTAGATAGTGAGCATGTTGACAGCGTTGATAGTGGAGGAGTGGCTACAAAGGCGAAATGGAAAGAAAGAGGTGGTGAAAAAGCTAGAGGCAGAAAGAAAGTTTGGTCGGCTTATGATGGTGATGACCGATGGGTCTTGGCGGATGGTTCAGAGCAGAAAATATAGAGTGAGTTTTTATTGGTATATCTATGAATATTTCCTCTCACATCTTATTTATTAATATTTTTATTTTTTTATTCTATTTTCTGCGCATCGTTTTTCAATCGTTGTATTTCTGTACCTTCTTATTTATATCTATATAAATTGTCATAGAGTTTTATAATTATTTCATCATTCCGTTAATCACAAGTAATAATTGTGCCGCAAAACAATTAATTGTTTCTAAAAACTTTATTTTTTTATTTCCCCGCTATCGCGGGGTATTTTACTGGTCCCGTGGCCGTGGTAGCCCATCGTTTCGAGTCACTTATGTATTTGGAACTCGATTCCTGGAAGGTGGTTGTGGTTCCTATCCCGTCAATCCGGATCCAATTCCAATTCCAATCGCACCATCCCATCAACGACCCCAATGTTAGTACACACGACAATCCGAATCCAATTCCAAGACCAATCGCACCACCATCAACGACCTTAATCTTAGTTAATACACACGATTATGCGTACCGTCCCTCGCTGACTCCCATCGCCGACGACCGCACGCATCTTTTTTTTTTTTTCCCCCCTTTCCCTCTTCTCAACGGTCCCGCGACGGGTTTGATTGCCGCTGCCTCCAATCTCCGACCGGGACGTTCTCTTCTCCCGGGCTCCCTCTCTCTCTTTTTCTCTCTCCAAACTCTTCTACTCCGATCGATAGGTCGTCATGAAACCCTCGAAGAAGCAGAGCAAGAAGAAGTGGAAGCCCTCTTCCGCCTCTCCCCCTAAACCCGCGGCGCTTGGAGGCGGAGATGATTCTCGAATCGTAAAGGAAGAGAAGGGAGAAGGGGAGGATGAGGAAAGAAGAGCCTTAGATTGGTTGATGGATGCTTTTGCTTCGGTTTCTTTGGACCAGGTCAAGTCGGCATTTCGGGAGGCAGGTGGGGATCCCTATAAGGCGGCTGGGATCCTGGGGGCTCATCTCGAGGACCCCGGTGAGGGATCGGCGGCGAGCCCTGCCACGAATGGCGCGAAGAAGGGTCTCAGGGGGAGCCGGAAGCAGAAGAGGGTTGCGGCAGCGACGGGCATGATTTCGGATGTGATTGGGAAGGGATACTTGAAGCCTTCGGCGTTCTGTGGCGAAGGGAGGAGGAGGAGTGATGGGTCCGTAGAGGCAAAAGGGGCCGTGAAGCGGCTTTACGGTGTTGAAGAGGCGGAGGAGTTTCTATATTCGATGCTTGGAGAAAGCTCTGAGCTTGGCATGGGTGTGGTCAAGGATGTGCTAGGTGAGTCCCTGCAATTGTTTCTTCTTTTCCCCTCCTTCGTGCCCAGGATTGCTGCATTCTTGCGATATTTTGTATAAAAGCTTAGGTCGATTTAATCTGTCAAAAAATATACAATGTCATGCTCTCAAAACCCTAAAATTTTTACTATATGAACCCATGTCGCACTATATTTCGATCAACAGGAAGAGATTTCCAATTACTTCTATTTTAGTGGTTCTGTGCTGCCACTATTATTTGGTGAAATTTATCCTTAAAGTTGTAACCTTATGTACAATGAGTAGGAAATGTTTCTGAAAAATCATCCAAGAACAATCCATGTAAAATCAATTTATGCCAACATATAGAGAAAACGTGAAAGGAAGAAAAATGTTATTGGTCTTTGAAGAAAACTTGAAAATTTTTATATTTTTATAGTACTAATTCGTAATGCCACTGGTTACAATGGAGCATGGAATACTCAGACTCCTTCAGTGGTCGACAGCCAATTGAATGTTCAGCTGATGCAAAAGCGACCATAAAAGAGAAAGTTAGCACCCTTTTCATCTTGATTGTAAATTTCTTCAGCAGCAAGTAACTGGAAATACAAATGATGAATAAGATCCTTGCTTGGTTGCTTTTTATGATATCCAAATTAGATACTCTTTTGTTGAACTGGATGTGCTGATGATGGAGTGAAGATTGAAGAAGTATGATGGAGATAAGGGTGAAAAAAAGAGATGAGAGAATATGCGAGATGAGAGAAGCCATATGACGTACCATATTGTAGTTCTTCTATCTTTAGTTATGGGGGTGAACCTTTAAAAGGGAAGAGCGTTTATTAAGGTGGCTTTTTCATGGTAAAACTTATATTTGTTTTGGCCTCTATAATTCCAGTTCATTATTCAATATATTGGTATATTTGTGAAAATAGATCAGTAATATATAACAGATGCAGTGGATGCACCAAAATGGAGAAGGAAGTGGATACATGAGTTCTGGTGTGCCTAATCTAAGACACTAGCTTGACTCTCTGGCCACCAACATCATAGAAGTGAAGATATAATGATATCTACATATTCCTTTTCATGAACTTGTAACTGAGATTTTTTGTTTTTAAAACCTTCATGCATGTATACATGGTCTAGATATCTAATGTTTAAAAACCTTGTAGATGGCAATAGGTGGCCAAGGGTCACCTATTGTTAAGTTCAAGGTGGGGCATGCCTCTAGAAATCAGTGCAGTTGAATATAGTAAATCTGAAAAACTATAAACATGAAGATATATCTAAATGAAAAGTTCAAACCAAAAAATGGAACATATCAAATACAATGTAACGGGTCAATGAGTAATACCCAATAGACATTATTTAGTATTGATTAATTTGTCAATCTTATCCTCCAAACATGATTCAAAACATGAAGGCAGAAGCCTAGGCAGCCATTAGGAATCCTATCTCAAAACATGCAATATGATGCTTTGGTGATTTCATTATGACTTGACTTCTCATATACAAAATAGCTTGATGTTATCTACTTTTGCAGGTCAATGTGGATGCGATGTTGAAAAGGTATATTAAGACCTTATTTGGGATTGCCATTGGTAGTAGTGCTTTTGTCAGTAGAGCTTTTGCTGGTAAAGCTTTTAATAGAAAGCTGTTTGCTATTTGGTAACTATATTTCTAACGTGTTGTAGAACTTTAACATTTATTTGGTAACCGAATTGAGAAAGTGTTTTTAGTATGAGAAAATAATAATAAAGGATATTGCATAGTTATTTCAATTTTTTAACTATTTGTATTTACAAGAACCATTATTATATTCTTAATCTAAAAGACATTTTTTTAAAATAGTATAATATTAGAATAGTATAAATTGTAATATAATAGTATAATATTGTTAGGAATACAATAATGTTATACTATTAAAATATGTTTATTATGGCATAGTAATGATAATAACATGGTGTTGTCATAATATAGGATAATATTATACAATATAGTGTACATAATTTAACATAACATAATATAATTTATTAATACAAAAATATATAATAATATCATATAATATATCTATTAGTAGTTAATAATTGCAATACAATATTTTGATATAAAGTATTACATCTATTAATATTATTGCATATTAATATATTATTACATATTATAATGTTATTATAATACATGAGCGTGAACTTATTGTTTTAGTATAATATTATAATAGTATCATATTTTATTTTTATATTAATATTAGTGTAAAGTATAGGGGTATTTGGCCCATACATGCAGCTTCTTGATGGGCTTCTGAAAGTACTTTTGGGTAGAAGCTTCAAATTGGAGCTTTTGCCAAGTAAAGGCTTTCAACTTCTGAAAGGGCCAGAAAGTTGTTTTTTTTTTTTGTTTTTTTTTTATATTTTTTTGTTTTTACCATACATCCACATATTGTCCATAAGTGCTTTTTGGGCTTCAAAAAATGCTTTTAGTCTCTTCAAAAGCAATTCAACCCTAAGAGCCCTATCGGTCATTTCTTCCTTTTATCCCTCTAATTCTATGTTATTTTACAAATTTTGTGCTTAATATTTTGTTGGAGTTCTGAATTAACTACTTGAGATCAACAAGTAGTCCTATTGTGTTGTTGTTTATAGTCTCCTTTAATTCACCCCTTCCATTTTTGATCCATTTTTGGTATGAGTTGACTGGCATCAATTACAGTATAAAAAATAAATTAATGTAATTATTTGCATAGGTGGTTGTCAGGAACATATCCAACACTTTCTTTTTGGGCTTAGAAATGTCAAAATCTTTTTTGTTACATATTTTTTTGTTCACCTGAATATTTGTTTTTTCAAAAAAAGAAAGATCTTGACCCTCTAAGACCAAAACAGACTTTTTGTTTTTTATAATTTATAAAACCTTCAAATTGTTCTCCATACTTGGTCATTTTGCTTGTCCACTTGCTAACCCACCAATTTTTTTGCCAGGCTAGACCACCTTTGTTGTAGGGAAACTACTTTTAGAGCAACCTCTTTTTTAGCAATTTATGGTTTCACCTTTTTTTGATGAATATTAGTTTTGGCAACCATAATCACTTCTCCATCTTGGTTGTTCCGACTTTCCCTTAAAATCATCTTAGGTTCTTTACTTATACGATTGTCAAGCTCCATCGAACTTAAATATGTGCATGTGGTCATCATTGACCTTCGTAGTTTTCCTTCTTTTTGTTTAGTTTATTGTATGCATGTGATATGGATTATCCATCACTATTGTATCTGGCATTTGCGATTTGTCTCTCTTGTTAAATTTCTAACAATCCTAGTGGTTTTCCTTGTTTTTTCTGGATCTTGCACTGACACTTGTCTTCTTTGCAATTATTGCGTAGTCCCAATGCAATGCATCTTATTTGGCTAATTTGTTGGATTGAAAGTCCTGACATTCCAATTAATTCTTTCCATATATGGCTACTTTACTAAACTCTTGCTTCATGAACCCTCAAGTTTGTATTATTGCAACTAATTGTTATGGTAATATGTGTCGGTGGAAGACACTTAGAGCCAACCTCATGCGTTTTTAATAATAATCAATGTTGTGACTTCCCATTTATTTGGTATGCTCTAGCTAATAATCCATTGCAATTATTTTTTTAATCAGGAATCAGAATTTTGTAGTGTTGTTTGGCATCATTTTCATTTTTTTATTTTTAGGAATAGAAAAAATAGAAATTTTGTTTCTATTGTTTGTATTTTTTAAAATATAAACATGCTTAGTATATTCAATTATTTTTGAAAACAAATATGGCCATGGTGGTGGAGATGGTGATAGTTGCGGCAAAGCTAATGGAGACGATAGTGGTGTTGGTGGTAGCCTTGTTCGTAGTGTAGTGGAGGTAACGATGATGACGGTGGTGGTGTCATGGAGGTGATGATTGTAGTGGTGGTGGCGACAAGGGCACCAATAATATGGTGGCGGAGAAGACGATGGTAGTGGTGGTATGGTGGGAGCAGTAATAATTATGGTGGTGATGGTGGTGGATGCATCGGTGATGCGACGGAGGCAGTGACAACGGTATTAGTGGTGCGGTGATGGCGGCAATAATGATAGTGGTAGTGGTGGCAGCAATAGTGATGGTGGCAGTGGTGGTAGGCGACGATGGAGGCAATGTTAGTGATGTTGTTGGTACAACTATGAGTGTCTTGTTTTTGAAAATATTGAAAATAAAATTTTTTTCAAGGTTTCAGGAATTGGTACCGAGGCCCGTATCGATTTTTGATCGTACCATACCATGTTGGCCCGTACTGACAATAAAAAAATCAAAAAAAAAAAATCCTATCCAACGGCCGAAAAAAAAGAAAACCAAGCCGTACTGGATCGAACCGGTGCCGTACCACATCGTACCAGACCAAACTGCATAGTATCGGACGGTTTGGGCTGATACCGTATCGAACCGACCGGTACGGTCCGGTTCAGGTTATTTTCTGAAAAATCGGCTTGAATCGAACCGGTTCTCTGTCGGTACGGTACGGTATGGGGTGTACTGACCGATTCGGATTGGTATGGAATACCATGATTTTCTTATTTTTATTTTTAAGAAATAATAAAAATAACTTTTAAGGAATAAAAAATAAAAATAATAGTACCAAATATATTATATCTCAATTTTTGTAATTTTATTTTTTTTATAGAAAATCAGAAATAGAAGCGATACCAAATAGGCCCATAGCTATTTTCATGTTTTTTTTATCATATCATATTTTTTGTGAAATAGTATATCATTTTTCTCGAATGTTCCTTCTTAACCTAGTTGTTAATTAGTTCTAATGGGATTGCTATTTATCTGTAATTGATGCCTATTGAAATATATGCATGTCTTTTTATAATTTGCATCATCTTCATGTATTACTAGCCTTGATAAAAAGGTGAAAATTAATTTATGATTGCTTATATCTGTCGGGCTTTTGCATCTACTGAGTTTAGCTATTCTACTGAGTTTAGCTATAACAATATGAATCATCATCATCATCGAAAGAATAATGAATCATGAAAAGGAGTTTGCAAACTAAATTCTTGGTGTGATGTTTCCTTTAGTTATCCTTGTGTTGAATTTGTGTTATTGTGGTTTTGTTAGGCCCTGGATGCCCTTCTTCATATATCAGCTTCCTCCTATAACCAGGAAAGGAGTTGTGATACTTATTCAAAAGCTTGCATGAATTATTTAGGTATCTATACTGAATTATCCAGCAACAACCATTCAGAGAAAAATAGAAGTTCATTTCAGGTGATTGTTTGACTAATATAATTTATATCTCTAGCATGATATTTCCATTTCTAGTTTATTCTTTCTTTCTCATTTTGCATTTGAAGATAACTGTTTCATATAATTAAATTTCTTGCATTGCTTGCTAACTTTTGCTATAATAAAAATACATATATGCAAATATTGTATTCAATCTGCATTATTTGTTAGTTTACGAGGGTGAATAATGATAGTACAATTTAGAGTTTTTAATCTTATGTCAAACCTCTCCCTTTTGGTTGTCCTCTTAGATAAGCCGATCTTGAAAAGTTCTTTTTTCAAGATTAAGTTGGTTGACAATATCTCTTAGATCAAGGTCCACAATCTTGGTGTCAGGTACCATATTGGTATGTTACCAATTTGGTACGGCATGTACCCCATACCGAGACAGCTTCCAACTCCTTTTTTCTCACTTTTTATCATGGTACCGCCTGAAACTGGGCCGTATGGATTGGTATGGTATGATACACACTCTGATTTTGGGTGGCACTCGGTGATACAAGGCAGTTCTACATGGTTTGGACCAGTGCGACTCATATATCAACTGAACCTCGGTGCTGGGTATGGTCGGTATGACAGACCTCTTGGACATTTCTTTTCTATATTCCAAGTTTGTTAACAAGCTAAAGTGCTGTTATATCTACCAAGGATTAAGATGGTGGGTCAAGGATGCCCTAGGGCAATCCGTTGCTCTCAAGACTTCTGGTTACATCATGGGAATCTACCTCCATTTCCATTGATGCCTTATTTTATCATCCATATGTTACTATCAGGACAGTAGCTGTGCAAGCAACAGTTTGGTTTTTGGTTTCTAAAGTCTTGTGCCTTAATGCATTCTTTTATGCTGTAAATTTGTCTCAGTCAACAGATAAGACATCAGAGTCAACATACCATCCATCTGAAAAAGAACATGACCTCCTACAGTATGTAGGATATGATTGCAGGTGAGCTAAAAATCTGATGATCACTATTTTTCAACTTTCTTCATCTTTAATAGATAGCATATATGAATGAATATCTTATCCTCATGTAAGCATTGTTGAGAATATGTACCCATTCTTTATCTTGTTCTCTTAATCCTAATGTGTACTTTAGAAGTCTTGAATGAGATTTATGACTTTCTATTTATACTTTGAACATCTTGCTTCTCTAAAATCCTGTATTATAGTGATAATGCAGGAACCTTACGTCTTGGTATTAGATCCTGTACTGGTACCATCCTAGTATGGTACGATATAGTGAGGCATACTAAGTGTTGGTATGATAGGAGACTATATACCGATTCAGTACTGTACTAATACTAGTACAATATGAGACTGCATATCAGTTCGGTACCGATATGGTATAGTATTGACCGATATGGCGAACCTTGATTAACGATGATATATCTATACATGCATATGCATTTGCATAACATAATGAAGCATGATGTCTGCTCAGTCAAGCAGATGTTTCAGTCAAAGCATCAAGCTCAAAATAATAGATAGCTGAATTGCTGGATCCTCCTCTAAAACTAAACTTCCTGCGGAAAAGACATGTTTTTTTTTTCCTTCTTCTTCTTCAGGCAATTGATCTCATAAAAGCACTTCCTTTTATTGCAAATGGCCATTGGAGTAAAATGACTTGAATTTCCCTCATTTTTGTCTACAAGTTTTCATATTCCATAAATTGTCATGATGGCTCTCAAGAATCCTTGATTGGCTTAAGGTTTTCTATGCACATCTGTATCTGTATGTATCAATATGTGTTTGTGTGTGCATGCATCCACACATGCTTCCCTGCATCTGTTTCACATAAAGGATTCCATCTGCTCCTATATGCATATAACTTGTCTGAGGTTTCTGTAGGGACTACAAAAAGGTTTGCACAGAATCTGAGGTGCCACCACCTTCCAGATTGGAAAGAACGGAACCAGATCTCCAACAAAAGGTTTTGCAATCTTTGTTTAATACCCCTGATCATCCCAAATACGAACCAAATCTTATGAACTGGAAAAAGGTAGTAGAGAAAGTGGAATCGTTTGGGCAAGGGTTGGAGTTTTGTTCTCCCAGTGTTACTGACACACAACAGAAAGGCAAAAATGGTAAGTTGTTATTTTTTTCCCAGTTATGTTACCTTTATCTATCCCATATAGATCATCTGGATCTATGCGGTCTTCCACCTTGTTTCTTTTGGGTTCTGGTGATGGTAGGTTAGAAGTTTCATCATCCACGTGTGTCAGATATTTCAAAGTAGGATGGGAGACTAGTGGGGATTCATGCAGTTGCTTTCTAAAACAATGGTATTGGATAATCTCTGTTTGATCCTTAATGCAATGATTGAATTAATATAGGTGATCATGGGCCAACTTAACATCAATCCTCTAAAGATAGGTGTTAAGTATTGCATTGGCAATTTTAGCAAGAGAACAAGCTGTGGTGCAACCAGTGAATATTTTGTAATACATGTATTGTATATATCATCAGAACACAAAAATGCACAAATATATGGAAATTTTGGCTGTTTTGATGGCTATTAAGCCAAAATGAACACCAGAGGTATTTGATCTCTAGATTTTCATTCAAAAACATTTTCTTTATAATAAAATTGATTTGATTTGGCCTGTAAGTAGACAAAACAAGTCCCAAAGAGGTGAGTAGTGCTTTCATCACCCTTTTTTCATTTGATAGGTCAAAAAACTGAACTGGTAGGATGAAATTTCATGATGTCTGCTAGTGCTTGTTTCAAAGCTTGACCAATGGGCTGAACTTGCTTTTCTTTCAATCACCACGCTTACCCAGTCCTAGGTCAGGATGTGCTGCCCAAGAACCGAACCCAGAACCTCTAGTTGCTGAGCAGAGGTGTGTGACCACTTGGGTATGCCCCAGTTTGACCACCCCACTTAAGTTGGATTCACAAATACTGGAATTATTTTTGTCAGGTTTTACTTGCTTAAATGTGATTAAGACAAATTCAATAACTACTGTTGGCTCAGGTAAAGAAGATACTTATCAGGTATTCCGAAGTGGTGCAAGGAAGCATTGGGAGATGATGAGAAGCTACTATCAGCAAGTAAGATGCTTCTGTGCTCTTCTGTAATTTCAACTACCAATTCATGCCCAAGAATAATGTTGTCTTATATATCTTTTTTTGTTATTTTGTAAATCTATTAAAAACATTCTCAGGCTTCAATAGCATATTCAAGAGGAGAACGAGATCATGCATACCATCTTTCAGAGAAGGTATGATCTTTTAGTAGAAATTCTAGTTATCATAAAATTCGTTAATCTAAAAAAGGGATGGATCTTCATATTCCAAACTAAGGTTTTTCTCTCTCCATCGTTATGGTGCAAAGATGCATATAGGTGGTTTGCCCCATTGTTTTAGAAATTACATATATCTTGTTAATTATTCTGATTTTTTAGAATATGTTAAATGGCCTTCCATAATGTGTTTCTATTATCTTCTTTAATTTTTTTCCCTATTTTCAAAGTTTTACTGAACTTCTGCCAATTACAAATTTTACTCAGATTAATCTCAAAGGGCCTTTGATTTGTTCTCTCTCTCTCTCTCTCTCTCTCTCTCTCTGTTTTTTTTTTTTTTTTTTTTTGCTGTGGATAATATAGATGGTTAACAGCACCACACAAACACTAAATCAGCTGTTTGGTAGTCTAAGAAGCAGTATGAATGCACCCATGATTTGACATGTGGGGTTGTGAATTTTGACTATTCCTCATAGATTAATATGTTTATAATCGTAAGCATCAAGCCTTCTCCCAACTATTTGGCATCCGCTTTATGAATTCTTATTCGCTAAATATTCCCATTTAGGGCCACATCTAATGTTATTCCAAGTTTCTCCATTTCCTTTCTTCAACCTCTTACCTTAGGTATTTTTCTCCCTTTTTTTCTACCATATTTAACACAAACCAAAGTATCTCTCCCTATTGAAGCCTTCTCAGTTCCTCATTGTATTTGTCCAATACTATCTTAATTGATTTTCCATCACTTTATCCTTAAATTACACAACTCCTACAACTCCTTCAATAGATTTATTTCTTTTTTATCTTTTTTAGTTTTACCATATGTCCATTGTAATATTCTAGATTCTGCTATATTTAACTTGTCATGCATTAATAAGTTGATTTTGGTAAATAGTTTGCTTCTGTAGAATGTGTTTGTTAGTTCTGACACTCGTTTATTTGACTAATGATGGATATCTACACAACTCCTACAACTCCTTCAATAGATTTATTTCTTTTTTATCTTTTTTAGTTTTACCATATGTCCATTGTAATATTCTAGATTCTGCTATATTTAACTTGTCATGCATTAATATGTTGATTTTGGTAAATAGTTTGCTTCTGTAGAATGTGTTTGTTAGTTCTGACATTCATTTATTTGATTAATGATGGATATCTATATAGAATTGCTTGGAGCATTATGTAGTTACTTTTGAAACGGTAGGTTATGCTTTTTTTGTTTCAGGGGAAATTTTACCGTGATTTGGCCCGTGAGGCAGATGAGAAAGCCGGTCGGGAGATTTTTGAAGCGAGGTGATTGCATCACTCTGCTTATTGACCTTTTCCCTCAAAGTCTAATTAATTAAACATTGTTAAAACATGTTTTATATGCAGAAATAGAGATATAAAGAACATCGTAACTATTGATTTACATGGGCAACATGTCAAACAAGCAAGTAGACTTTTGAAGCTCCACCTCCTATTATTTGTATATATTCCCTGTAAGAATCATATACTGCATGGCCTTTTCCAGCGATTTTTATTCATTTATTTTATTGAATGAGACTACTGAGTTCCATCAATATGATTTGTGCTTTTGTTTGACCTAGCTGTCCATTTTCTCAAAGTTATCACCGGACGTGGTGTGGATGGTGTTGGAAATGGAAAGGGAAAATTGAAGCAAATGGTAAGCAACTAGCAACATTGAAGTTTCTTAACATAGATTGATGCAGACTCTCTCTGCCATGGCGATTTTTTTTCCTCATGCAGAAACATAATAAACTGGTCTTTGTGTGATTTAGGAAATGATAATCTTTGCATTGTCAATCAATTGATGATACAGATGTAGTTGTAGGAAAGTAGTGTTCTTTTCTGTTTCTTATTTTCAATTGCAATTAGCAGCTCAGGCAGCGGCATGCATGGTCGTCTTTAATAAATAGGGAAACTCCTGTTCTGCAACAATCCATTAAACTACTTGTCTCAATTTGTTTGCATGGTCACCTCAGGTACTTGGTCTTGCGGAGAAGGAAGGTATCAAATGGAGAGAAGAGAATGCAGGAGCCATAGTCCTGCATATAGACGGGCTGAAGGAGTACGGTTTCATGGATTGTGATACTGATGATTTCGAGTAAAATCAACTTCAGTAACATGGTAAATGGTGTAAAATGGTGGTTAAGTGGGAACTTGGCCGCTGACTTGGTCTCTAAGTTTGTCTGTTGTACGCAGGAGAGGACTTGATGGTTATGGTAACGTTGTACATTAAGATCTTGCACAAACTTCCAGCAAAATATTCAGGGCCTGGCAAAATGAACCTCAGAATCTTGCTCGCATGTAATATGCTCACAAAGTGAGCAGCATTATTTGTAAGTGCAATATCACTACGGATCATGGTTCGGTCGTTCAGTTGTGACACTCAGCATTGATATCTGCACTAGATCTGACTCAATGGGAAAAATCAGAATGTATTTTATGTCTGTTTTTGGTGGGGGAGGAGGGGAGCAACATGATCACACCATCCTAGAATAAATAGAACCACTGGTATCACCATGTAACACGTCGTGCAATTGAGAGGGTACTGATTGGGCTGAATCCCAAACAATAACATGCATTGCCTTGAATGGCCTTAACGTGGAATTCACCATTCGGAGGTCCTGTTTGGTTCTCGAATCCTCAAGGACAATATTGGAAGCTTTTAAGACTATAACTATATGGTATGCCTGGTTGAATCCCTGATTGAGCTTTATCTCTAATGCTTCGGGCAATGGTCAGGCATGAGGTGCCCATCATTCTAGGATCACCTCGTCTCTTTCAGATTTGAGAGCTGCAGGCATTTGCATGGCTTAATGTATGCTGTCTTGTTTGATTCTTGGGTTTTTTCAGTTTTCTAATAAATTAGAAAAGGAGGCCGATGATGCCTTCTTGTGCAAGGCGTAGGCAAACCCTCATCTACGTTCGGTTATTGTGCGTGACGTGTGCAGGTGGTTAGTTACATATTCTGCCGCTCATTGGCAACCCCTTGTATTCTTCAAATGAGTCATTTGAGAACAGCTAAATTTATCTTGCCTTCTTCAAACAGATAAAACCTATAGGCTATTTCATTCGTCTTACAGTAATTAAATGGCTGATGGATTAACCAATACAGGTTTCAAAAGTTTCCTATTAGACTAGTCTCTATGAGACTTTGAATTCAAGGATCGTAAGAAACAAAACGCCATTGGAGCATGCATAATGAGTTATCGGTGAGCAATGAGGGTTCACTGATGTCCTGACTTCTGTTTGATTGCCATTTTATATTGGTCTTTGTTGATTTACTTTTGTTGTTGTCCTTTGATTTGGAGTTTGCAAAACAAATGTAACCATATACGAAGGACTGGCTGCAAAACACTGGCCTAACTGTATCCTAAACTAAACAAGAAATAGCAGTCATGGGGAAGCATATTGGGTGGGTTGGGCTGGTGACAAGTGGTGTTAGGTGGGCAGCAGGTTCTGGAAGCTTGGACCAAACTCAGGTCACCCATACTCAACCCACATTCGTGGGCCCACTGTCAGCCCAAGAAGCTATATGCAAGCTCCAGCTTACATTAGGCTAGCCTATGTTAGCTTTATCGGGCTAATATTAGATCAATATAAATTTATGTTATTTTTTGATAAGTTTTAAATTTATAAAAATGATCAACAAGAAATTTAGGTCCATTTTTAGTAACCAGTCAAAATTCAAAACAGAAACGCTTGCTTTCTTTTTCCAATTGTATCTATTATATATATATATATATATATATATATAACAATACTTTGTGGTGGAGCTCTGGAGTGTTGCCAACTCAGCTTCTCAAATAAGCAGGATTGCGCCATCTGGACTGAACCCAGTTCAAGGAAGCTCTTTACAAAATGTCACAGTTCCTTCCCATCGAAAGAAGGGGACCACTTTCATTCGATGAAGACGAGGAGGAGGAGGAGGACCAAGACGATGGCGGAAGATATCGCCAGATCCAGGACGACGACGACAAGGATTCGTCGGAGAGCCACAGGAAGCAGAGGAGACTGGACAGGTTCGCCCTAGGGTTCGTTCTCCCATTAATCCAAGATCTCTGCCCCCTAGAACTCCTCCTTCCCTCGGCCCATCAACCATCGCTATGTCAACGAGGATGACGAAGACGAGCAGAATGACATAGACGAAGCCGTGGACGAAGATGATGATGAGGAGGAGGACCAAGACAACAGCAAAAAATATCGTCAGATCTGAGACGACGACGACGAGGATTCGTCGGAGAGCCATATGAAGTGGAGGAGGCTGGACAGGCTCGCTCTAGGGTTCGAATTCGTCCCTTGTGTTCCCCGACCGGTGGCCACGCTACCGATGGGTAAGGTTCTTGCAAAAAGCTCCCCTGCCGATTGGTCGGAGGATGCAACTTTTGTACCTCAGAAGCCACCAAAGCAAGCTTAGGCCGCCTCCGTGGATGTTGCCCCCACCGCCACCCAGGACTTGGACTACAAACGAGGTCGCCGTTGTGCTCCAGAACATCTACAAGCTCGGCTCGACAGAGGTTTTCGATGTGGAGACCATTCAGCATGGAAGGCAGTGCCGTGGACGGTCGAGGAAAAGGGCAAAAGAGGGGGATGGGGAAGAGGGCAATGTCATGAGGAATAGGAAGAGGAGGGTGAGGAGATTGAGTTTGGAGAAGAGGATAGCTTTGAGGAGGAGGACGGATGAGAAGGTGGAGACAATGGCTGCATGGGATGAAAGGAGAGATCTTGATGAGAATGTGGAAGAGCTATTGAGAGAGTCCTTGATATTGACAAATTTGACAAGTTTGGATTGAAAAAAGACAAAGATTCTGCATGTTCTTAGTTCCGTCGAGCATAATTGGCTGTTCGTGTTGATGCAGCCCATAAAAGTGAGCATTTTAATTCAATTTTTTTTCCTAGCAAGTGGGTTTATTTCAAGAAAATGGATGAACTGATGTCATCGCCATTACCACCGGTGGCAGAGGCTCCTCAACAGCAACCTCCGAGACTGCCCTGCGGGATTGATGTAGGAGAGTACGTCAATGTGTATCTGGACCGCTCGAATGGCAACGATAAGATGAAGGATAGCCCAGGGGACACAGGGTCGGAGGATGCTGTGGACGAGGAAGATGATGATGAATCTGATGGGCTTTCATCGACTAGGGAGAAGGTTTTAATGAGAGCTCAAATTCTTCATTTAGAATGCTGGCTGATTCCATTCAAAAATTTGGAGAGATATATGAGAAGATGGAGAACAGTAAGCGGCAGCAGATGGCGGAGCTGGACAGGATGAGGAAGAAGTTTCAGAGGAATTTGGAGGTGCATAAGAGATAGATTTCGGAAAGGGCACAGGCAGAGATTGCAAAAATAAGAGAGGAAGAGGGGGAGAATGAGGAAGAAGAGATGAGCGAAGATATAAGGATGGGGATGATGAAATCGATGTTTCTATTGAGAACTTGATCTGGTGTCAATTAATAGTTCCAATTCTTTCTTTAAAATTTTAATTCTCTATTAGTAATCCATTTGTTGAAAATTGAAGATGTCTTAATCGATGGAATGAAACCTAGATGGTTGTTTTTTTTAGCCATTTTTCCCTTTTATGATCAAAATTCATAATACATCCAATACTAGGCTCTTCATTTACTAGGCATGAACTATTTTTCCTTCAATTTCTGTTTGTTTGTTGCTATAAATAATACGTTTGGAACACATATTAGGAATGTTATTTAACATCTCAACAGTAAAACAAATGGAGCAGAGTTGAAGATGGATATGTTTGTTGAATCCGGACTCTTTCATATGTTAATATACTTTTCTCCATGTTCTTGCCAATATAGAAATTCTTTATGTCAGTTTGTCTCCAAGGGGTTAGAAGTTCAAGGGCAAATTTTTGAGCATTGTTTTCAACTCAGCTTTTTAAATGAGTTTGATTGTGCCATTTGGATAGAAAAATATTAAATAATTTTTTAAATTATATTTAATTCAAAACATTAAATGATTTGCATACATCCGATCCTGCGCAATGTGCAAGTCTTCAACTAATCTATATTTAAAAATATGAATCAGTAATATATGCATAAAATATTCAATCATGCATATTTTTATCATACATCTGTAACACATACACCAAAAATACACGTGCTTACTATACATCCGGGCCGAACTGGTCTATTGGGCTCGTACATTATGGGCCCCAGCTTGGCTCGTTTTTATGTGGGCCAGTTATTGTAGACGGAGGCTCCTCTCAGCCCATACTAAATGAGCCGACCTTTTACAATATGGGCTAAGGTGAGCGGGTCATGTGCTATTCCAGACCAATATGGGGGCTATAAATTGGATTGAGAAGGGCCGCTATGGGGAAAACCCCTCCCGTTATCTTAGGATCCAGGCAAATTGCAACCGCAAGCCCCATGGTCCAAGACGACCCGAAAGGTTCTTATCTTACTTTCCATCAAACCCTCGCCCCGCTTCCTTGTCTTCATCACTATGGAAGTCGGCTCCCTTCCCTCCTCCTAGCGGGCGAGCCGTCGACCTCCCATCTTTCTCCCAATGGCGCAGGTCTTCGTACGTTCTATTTTGAGAAAACACCGGAGTGCCCTTCTTTCTCTCTCCATTCGATCAAACCTTGCGAGGGCTTCCCAGACTCCAAGAAATGGCGATCCGCTTCTGCCCATTCTTGGTAATCTTCGAAACCTCTCTCTCATCTTCTCTCCGTGGATCTTTCTTTCCAATCTAAACCCGTGGTTCAGGGCGCTCTCTGCATTTCTCCACTGGATTGCCCCGAACGCCGTGGCTCTTCCGACCGACCGCCAATTTCTGTGGAATTCCGAGCTTGGACCACGACCTGAAAAGTGCTTCCTTGATGGATCCTCCTCCCGAGAAACCCAAGAGCAAGAAAGGCCAGAAGAAGTCCGCGGTGGATTTCACCAAGGTCGACCCGGCCCTGCTCCCGACCGTGATTCTTGTCGGCCGCCCCAACGTCGGCAAGTCCGCCCTCTTCAACCGGTGAGCCGCCAGCCTCCATCCTATGGGCTAGGTTTTCGTTGTTGGTCTTTTCTTGGTAGTTCTACTAGTTAGTTGATGCCTGATCGGTTTCCTTGTTCTATGGGTTTTGAAGTTTGATACGGAGGAGGGAGGCTCTTGTCTACAACACTCCTGGCGACCACGTCACTCGGGACATACGGGAAGGCATCGCCAAGTTGGGAGATTTGAGGTTTCGCGTGTTGGATTCTGCCGGCCTGGAGACGGCAGCGACTTCAGGGAGTATTCTTAGCAGAACGGCAGAGATGACAGGGAATGTCCTTGCAAGATCCCAATTTGCCATCTTTTTGATCGACGTGAGGTTAGTTTTAAATTATTTGATCCCATAATACATTCTACAACGAAGAGCTCACCATTGTAAAACTTTTAAATTTTTAGGGAGGGGCTGCAGCCACTTGATCATGAAGTTGGGCAGTGGCTGCGTAAGCATGCATCTGGAATGCGTACCATTGTGGCGATGAATAAATCTGAATCACTGGATGATCAAGGTCTTCTTACCTCAGAGGCAGGGGAAGCCCATGCACTAGGATTTGGCGATCCGATTGCCATATCTGCAGAGACTGGATTTGGCATGGCGGAGCTCTATGAGACGCTTTGCCCATTGTTTGAGGACTATATGCTTCGACTTCCTAATGGTATGCCCCTTTTGCTTTAGTATCATCGTTTCTGATTACGTGTAAACTCTGTGTAGCAAGCTAAAACATGTGTTATACATTCCCTTGGTTGTCCTTGTTGGTTTTTACTTTGCTTTCAAGCAGTTGTTTGTCCATGCATGCATGCCATGAAGTAAAAGATTCAGATGCTTGTACAGGTAGAATGATAGAAAAAGGATCATTCATTTTGGTAAATGCATAGATTGTATCACTTCTAAAGCAGTTCCACGGAAAAATTCCTTCTTGATTACATTTTCTACTGATTAATGTTAAAGCATGGATGACATATTTGTTTTGGATGAAAAGAGAAAAATGATCATTGAGCATAAGAAGAAAAACATATTATAGTTTTTGTGATGTGGTTCACAAGGGAGGAGGTGAGGAAGAGGGGCTGTGTGACTATGTAAGTTTGGTCATAATGTTCTACCTTTTGGAAATTGTTGATGTTTGATGTTAATTGTAGTAATAAATATCCCCATAAATTGTCAGATCAACAAAAAATAATAGCATGTTTTCCCAAGGACTAAAGAAGTTATGCATGGATATCCATTGGTTTTAAGACACCATTATGTAGGATAATTAGTTGAGGTCATGAAGACTACAGGCAATCAGGCTTACAGGGCTGGTAATTATACTTACTGTTACACTTTTCAATGAGGGACTAAAAATGACCCAAGAACATCTATTTCATAGTATATGGAATTGTATCCAAATTTTGTTGATATTGTTTGAAGTGACCATCCAAAAATGATCAATATAGTACATGCCATAGTGTATACCGCACATACACAATGTATTGGCTGGTATGGAGCTGGTTCATACGAGCCAAAAGAAAAATGCTAGGGTATTGAGTGGTTTGGAGGTGATATGGGGCACGGTTCATTGGTGGTTCAGGTCTAACAGGGGCAGTAGTCCTGTCCTTACTATATGCTTATATGCATACTTACATTTACTCTCTCTCTCTGTGTGTGTGTGCGCGCGCGCGCGCGCATGTGTGCATTTATGCCCGTTTGTATGTCTATACGTGCATGTCTATATGTATTTGCATGTGTGTGTGTGTGCGTGTGTGTCTATGAAGCAAGAACATGGAGATGGATATAGATACTGATACTTCAAACCTTGAGAAAGTAGATATGAAAGGGCTAGGATACATCAATGAAGTTGTATTTTATACATTGATACATGCACGTATATATATATTCACACATATGTATGCATATGCATGTATGTGTCTGCATGTGCATGCGTGCACCTATGGTAGTTGCTTGTGCAATAGTCCTTTTTTTTGGTGAATATACGCTAGGCCTTTATTTAGTGGTCCTGGTATCTTCTGATTTTTTTGATCTATAATAGCATTGTCTAGGTGGCACTTTCGTATCACATCACTATCAATAATCTCTTTTTCTTTTTGTTGTAAGTATCAGATAACCATGTCCCAGATGATACTTCTTCGAAGACCGTGGAGAGTGATGAAAGCAAAGTACCTTTGCAGCTTGCAATTGTAGGACGTCCAAATGTTGGAAAGTCTACTCTGCTAAATGCCCTATTACAGGAGGAGAGAGTTCTGGTTGGGCCAGAGGCTGGCTTGACGAGGGATTCCATTAGAGCTCAGTTCCAATTTGAAGAGCGAACTATATATTTGGTAAAATAGCAGGTTTCATATGCACTTTTACCATAGTTTTGTTTAACTATTTGTATATTTTCAAAAGTGGTTATTTTCAACAAGTTATGTTTAGATGGTTAAAAAGTAGAATTCTTTTTGATATTTAATATTTTAATATTTTTTTCTAATCTGTCTTGAATACCTAGTTTTATTTGAATAGATCCTTGTTCTCATTAACAAACTCGGAGATTCTTGCAATCATATGATCATGCACACACTTTAGACACAGATACATACTTTTCGACGGACACTTTTAGATAGATATATAATACACTATATGACAAAGGTATAAGTTTTTACTTTCACATGCTGTCATTAATGCATCTTGGAAGTTTGCATTCCTATTTCCTTTAAAATCGTATAATAGGCTCATATGTGTATTTAGGATAGTGTTAAGAGCATTAATGGTAGTCTTATATTTGTCTTAGCATACTATGGTTTGTTGTTCAGGTGGACACAGCAGGTTGGTTGCACAGAGCAGGGCAAGAGAAGGGGCCAGCATCCTTAAGTGTTTTGCAGTCAAGAAAAAACCTCATGAGGGCTCATGTTGTAGCTTTAGTACTTGATGGAGAAGAGGTATGGATGCTTATATATCTATCAAAATCAACATTAGGACATTGCTTGTTTCATTGTTTATTGGGCTGACGTTGTCACTTGAGATATCTACAACCATGAGGTCATGCGATTGTTCCAGCTTCCCCCCCCGCCTCCCCCCCCCAACCTCCCTCCTCCGTCCCTCCCTCTTTGAACATACCCTAGAAAACTTTTCTCTTTTTCAATGAATATCTATGACTTGAATATGGGTTATTACCTTTTCAGACCATTGTTTTCTCTTCTTCTCCCTTTTTAGAAGCTAGTTTATTCTGGCCAGCTAGATATATTATTTTAGGACTTGCTTATATATGCATTAGTAAGCAAACTTTTCAGTTTGAATCATTATTTTATAGGAGCATCCACAAGCAAACAACCTTATTTTTACTTATAGGACCTTTGTCATGAGATCTTATAGAATATCCACTTATCCAGCATACAAGACATCCATACGAGGATATTAGGCATTTGATTGAGAAAAAGCATCATTTTCTTCTTAACCATTACAGACGAAGGAGGATTATACTTATTTGAGGGATAAACAGGATATGCCAAAAAAATGGTTGTGATATGGTTTGTTGATTATGTTCAATGCGCTAGTGGGACTTCAACTCACACTCTCAAACTCGAGTATTGATGATTTCAAAAGATTTTTAAGTTAAGGTGGTCCTTTCTTATATTCATTTGGTCAATCATATTTGTCTTTTGTAATAAATTGTACCATCTTTGTCAAAGTTGCACTAATTCTAGTGACCGAACTACTAGGCAGGATCCTTGACTACATCCACCTGTAAGAATAAAAAAATAAATTCCCTGTCAAGAGTAAATTTCCTTACAATGCTGTCATGCAAGATAATTAGCTTCAGACCAATCTGCAATAAGCCAGTATTCAGAATGCTTACAATGCTTTTTTTTTTTTTTTAATAATTCGTTTCCAAAAAAAAAAAGAGCATATCTTTGTTTTTTGTATTCAGAATTTGATGATATCCACTACCGATAATTTTATCTCTTTGTATTCTATGTAAATGTAGATTGCAAAAGCTAAGACTAGTATGAAACATGCTGAAGTAGTTATAGCACGGCAAGCAATAGAAGAAGGTCGCGGCCTTGTTGTGATTGTTAACAAGATGGATCTTCTAAGGGGAAGACAAAATTCATCATTGCATGAGAAAGTTAAGAAGGCTGTTCCTCAAGAAATCCAGACTGTTGTACCTCAGGTTTGTTCATTCCTCGTATATACAATGAAAGTTTTTTCTGAGATAGATATTATTATTATTATTATTATTATACTGATTTTTGGAATAGAGGAGTTTATAGTGTATTTGGCTTCAGGCTTTTAGCTCAAGCTTTTTTAAAAAATAAGTAAATAGATTTGACAGGTGATATATCTGTTTGTCATAAACTTTACTGATGAATATCTAAGACATGCACTGCTGGTGACGATTATGTCTCATTTTTTGCATAATAAATGAGCATTGGTATTTTTGGAGGTGATATCACAAGAGTATGCTTAACTCATTTCTTGCAAGTTCAATGAATTTCTGGCAGCCTTTCAGTTGGTGAACTAGTAGGACAAAGGGAGTGGTTTCATTTTGTTATGAACCTCTATTTCAGAGTAAAAAAAGGTCTCATGACTTCATGTTAACACCTGGGCCCAATACTGTGGAGCCCAGCCTTGGGACAATCAAGGTCCATTATAGCTTTGATTTGATCGATGTGCTCGGCTTGCTTCATGGAAGTGATGGAGAACACATGCATTTTCAGGATCTTTTCAGTGCACAACAGGGGCACAGTCAGATCAGGAGCAAGTGCATGAACTGAGTGTTGAATATCAGTGCTACATGGCCTTGATGTTTCCTTTAAGAATTAAAACTGAAAGAGCTTGATGGTGGAGGTAAATGTTCTAAACGCTATCTAGACATAGCTTAAGTCATTCAATGTACAGTGTTACCCAAACCAGGTGGTAGTATCAGCGCCATAAGTAGAAAGCAAAAACTAGACAGTGTTACAAGAAACAGTTGCAAGATTAGCACGAGTGGGGAAAAAACTATCATACGCATATTTTGCTTTAACACGTATTGCTTCCGTATAAGGATTAATCTGTCATTTACTCTAAACATCTTCATTCTAAAATTGATGGCTGTCTATTGCCAAGCAAAACTAAATTGATTTGCTGCTGACAATGCTCTTCTATATTACTTCATTGACAGGTCACGGGCATACCAGTTGTTTTTGTTTCAGCTTTGGAGGGAAAGGGACGGATAGCTGTCATGCGTGAGGTTGTGGATACATACCGAAAATGGTGTTTGAGATTGCCAACGGCACGCCTAAATCGTTGGTTGCGAAAGGTAAAAAAGAATTGTTTAATTTTTGGTCTTGGTGTCACCTTGCATATGTAATTGTAAAAGAAGTTATACTTGATAGCTGGATAACTGTTGGATAGTTCTTCTAGATGTCTGCTAGTTTACAACTCGTGTCTGGGATAGTCCTTTTATCACCCATCAAATCAAATTACTTAGATGTGCTGCAGCTCTTCTTTGTTACCCTTTTCTTGGTCTCATCTGTTCTTGTTTCTCATCAACCAATGATTCTTTTCATGCATGTAGTTCCATTTAAAATGTTATGATAAAAACGATCTTCATATAATTTTTGTACCGGATAGTTCTTTTGCGTGTGATAACTCTACTGTATGTGGATTAGTGCTGGCCACTTTTAGGAAATTGTCAGTTTGCTAAAAATTTATGGTTTGTGTTACATTTCTGGCATCTTTGTGATTTACAAATAGAAGTTGATTAAATAACTAGGAAGTGGCAGTTTTTGGGATTATTTTTTGTACTACTAGTCTTATGTGTATGGCCATAACATGTTGCTCCTTTTTATTTGTATATCAATAGGTTATGAGCAGGCATTCCTGGAAAGATCAAGCAACACAACCCAAAATAAAATACTTCACTCAGGTTAAAGCTCGCCCGCCAACATTTATTGCCTTCTTAAGTGGGAAGGCACAACTTTCAGATACTGATATGAGATTCTTGATGAAGTCTCTGAAGGAAGATTTTGATCTGGGTGGTATTCCAATCCGCATTATGCAGCGGTCTGTCCCTAGAAAAGTAGTTGACAGCAAGAGTAGTAAAAACCTGTCTGTTAGGTTGAATGCGAGAGCCCGATCAGACAAAAGAACAACAACTTCTGAGCCTGTTTCATCTTAGTTGATCCCGCTACAAGCAATGACCAGTAGGATGCTGCTGATAATTTATCATGATATGTTTGCAGTCAAGGAAAGGAGCTTTATGTGTACCTACCTGCTGGAGAGACCTTGTATCCAATTTAGTGTGTCAGCTTGGCAATTGACCATCTATTATTGGTACGTATCAGTGTTTTACAACTGAGTGGATGAGAACCAGTTAGCATTGAAAGTCTGTCCTGAAGGTATGGTGGATTTTTATCAAGATTTTCAAGATTCTGAGAAGATAGTTTTTGTCCACTAGGTGAATCTATGCTAATATCCTGGTGGAATCTCTATCTTAAAAGAAATCAAAGAGATCATGCTAGATGGATCTTGTCCACAGCAGAAGCAATGCCTGACAGTGTAATCTTTCTTCTTGCTTCTAGGTTCTAGGAGAATGACTTACCAAATCTATGTCCTGGGGTGGTGAAAACATCCTGATAATCCAAATTGTTGTTTTTTATTCTTTTTGCTTTACGTGTAAAAATTTTAGCAGGTTGGCATAACAGTTCATAAATGTTGCATAGTGTATTTAATTTGTTACTTCTCTTTAGTTGGTCTTCTTTTGATTATTGAGGATCAGATGGCTTATTGAATGGATACGCTTCTTAAATTCTATGGTACACCTTCAGGGTCATTACACTCAGCATATACTCTTCGGTTGTGGAATTCACTGGTAACCTTGACAGGGATGTGTGTGTGTGTTGAGTGTTGTTGGCTTGCCAGTTTTGTTTGGCACGTTGGTTGGTTAGGTGTTACAATGCTGGTGAAGCTTCCCGATAGGTGTTACAATGCTGCAAGGATCCTGCACAGGGTACAGTCTTGCTAGAACCCATAAGAGGAGCCGCAAGAATGTTAAGACCCTAAGAGGAGCATTATGCAATCTAAGGAAAGCATTACATTTTATTGTTCTTAAAATTTATGTGGGCGGCCAACAGTTGCATCATTCTTTTTGTACCTTATGCACAGCTTACTGCGGCTTGGCTGGGAATGAAAGTGGCTGTACAGCAATGCAATGCAACTCAAATATGGTTAGAAGCTGATTCCTCTGCCATGGCTTCATGGCTCTCCCAACCTTCTATCCCAAGCTTCAGCATCTCCCTTTGCTTAAAGATTTATGGATGTGGAAACTAGCTAGTGCTTCTTTCAATGTCGCTCATGTGTATTGAGAAGCAAATAAAGCTGCAGACTGTGTGGCTACTCGGGCTTTACGAGGGCAGGTGTCTTGGTCTTCATCATCTATTACTGACTCTCAGTTTGCTCAAATGCTACAAGCTGATTCTTATGGAATTCAATTTCTTCGTACCGCTTAAAAACCCTTTGGCTTTCTTATTAATCACTTTAATGCTGACTGCTATTTAGTGTTCTCAATTTCTTTTGCTCTGTATCAGAGCCTCACCCTCCAAGATGCAACTGATGTGCTATTATTTCTTCTATGATTATTTTTCATTACACGTGCACTGTTTCTACTTGTTTTTTCTCTGCTATACCAGATGCAGATGATGTGCTATTATATCGTCCAAGCATATACTCTTTTTTACAGCCATTGTGTTGTTCTTCTTTTACAATGTTCCTGCTTCATATCATATCATATTTTACGGTACCGGTTGCAATCACTTGTGTATACCTTCCACTATGGCTGTTATTACCTCTGGACTACCATTCATCTTTACAGCTTAGAGGTGCGCTTCAATTTCACAGATATACTCTGCCGTATTTGTGCATCACAGATATACTCTGCCGTATTTGTGCATCTTCCTCTTCTCAGGGAGGCTCTTTGTTTATTAATAGCATGCATTTTTCAGAGGCCTCACAGGGTTTGGTTCTTACCAGTTCATCCTTTACAGATCTGAATATTGATGGTTTGCTGCCTCTCTTCGGTCATTTTGGCCATATTACATTATGTACCTTCCGTAGATCTCTTTCATAAAATTCAGTTTCAGCTGCTTTCACATTGCTCAGTGGATTGTGCAATTTATGTCCGCACTGTTTATCTTCTCCTCCATCTTAGCTATGCTGCACTTTGCTTTATGGATTGTTTAGTATATCCATCTCAGCTTTAGCAAGATATCTTACGCATTTATGGGGTTTTATTGTCTCTCAATACATGGCAACTTCCACTCGTTGGCGTCTCTGCGGATTTATTCTCTCAATACGAGGCAATATCTTGAGGATGATGCTTCAAGGACTTTTAAACATTCCAGCTTTTCGCTTCCCTCAGATCTTTGAACATCTTTGTTTTGTCTCACCTCTTCTTGTATGCTACATCATATGTTTCTATCACTGTGTTAGTTTCTTTGTACACATATATCTTATCTAATGGTTGTACATGATTCAATGTAAAGTGTTTCGTCCTTTATTTGAATACATAACTAGATTATTTGCGTTTTCCTTGATATGCACACATCAAGGGAAGCTCTTGTAGATTGCCATCTGGACAGGATAAACATCTGAGGACAGTAATTAAAGGCTTCTCTCCTTGAAAGTAATTTCAGGCAGTGCGATGACCAAATGATACAGAACAAACACTAGACTTGACATGCACTAGGTGCAGGTGGCAAAGACCGGTGAGCGTGTCTATACCTTAATAGCGTACTTCTCTGGATTTGATCCTAGAACTCGTGTCCTAAACTAATTATGATCCTTATGATAAACAATCCGCATATACGCCTCTAACGGCACTAGCCAAAAATGAATAAATGTCTAAAATAAATAGTTCTTGAATTGTACCAAACCCTGAGTGGAGATATGTCCCTGTGGTACATCAAGAAGACCAGCCGAGTCAGCATCCTCAAGAGTCTGGCGGCAACGGATAGATCCCCACCTTTGATTCTGGAGACGACGGCGGCGATGTCACCTTCCTCCCCCTCCCTTCCTCCTCCTCAGGGAAAGCCCGAAACCGTGACCGGCCTCCGTTCCTGGACACCGGCGGTCGCTCTCTGCAATCTCTCACCGCCAGTATCCTTTCTTTCCTCCTTTTCCCTCCACTGAATCCCTGCCGCACGGCGGTGTGCCCTCCTCCTTGCACGTTCTCATCGCCGCTTTGCTCCTCCGCTCGCCTCTGCCCTTTCTCCTTGGCGTCCTCTTCTTCCTCCTCCGATTACCAGAGCTGGAGCTCGGCTAGCTCTGCCACGGCCTTGCTCTCGTCGGCCATCGGGAACCTCTCGTCGGCCGTGAGGATAGAGGGGCTTATCTCCAGCTCCAAGGGCCCGGGAGGGGCGGCTTCGTGGGGTTTCTTTTTGTATTTGATATCTGGCCGAAAGACTTCATTTTTACTCTTGAAATTCTCATATTTCTTTCTGAAAGAGATGAAGGTAGGAGTCGAAGGATCGGCATTGTGATTTTAGTTTTTAGGTCATATCCTGGGGAAATAATAAGATTGTCTTTGGTACAGCTTATTGGGTTAAGCCTGTGAAGTATTTTGCAATCTTTGGGAGGAGTTTTGCAGTCTTCATTTCATCATATTTGCCATAGATTACTTGTAATTTTTTACCTACAATCACGCTCAAAAAATATTTTTGGATTACAACCTTGAGATATTTCCTCATGTAACCAGGATATCATTTTCTTTTATAAAATTTAAGTTTTCCATTGCTGATTTCTATTCAATTTGATATCGAATCCTGTCTGAGGTCGGACCCTTCATTATGTTAAGTATACGATCACATCCGACCATCTAGTCCTCATCTAGCAATGCTTTCAAAGGATTGTGTTTGATAACAATCAATTGTGAAGTAAGGTTTGCCATTTATATCAATGTTTATTGATTCAACTTGGCTGTCAATTCCTCTCCAAGGCCAAATTTCTCCAAAACAAAAGGTAATATTTTGAAAGAAAGGTTCATACATGGACTATAATGCACATAATTAAATAATCTCATACATGAACTAGTTGGTTATCATGATCTTTGAAGAGCTGATACATTTTATGTAATTAGGATAATGCTTCATGGCTTGCATAGTTCAAGATCTTCCAATCTTCGTTTTGGCAGTTTCTTGGTGTAATCAGGCACCATCTAAACTTTTGCTTCGATTTTGGATGGCCTTGCTAAACAGGTAACTTAAAGACATAAACCCCAAAGAGTGATGATGAGTTTGATGAGAATGGATTTTCTAATGATGAAACCTGCATATGTCATTTATCTAGATCTTTGTTTATATGTGTAGTTAATGTACTTTGTGGGGTCTTTGGTGTTACAGAGGGATCAGGTAAGCAGCCTTTGGATATCGAAAATTTGGTGATGCTTTATCCTTGTTCCACCATCAAAATTTGAAGTTGAGCCTCAGAGCAAGGTCATAAAGAATGGAGATCCAATCCATGAGTTCAAAAGAGTATCCAAATTTTCTTGAGTTACCATAAGGATTGTAGTAAACTTTTCTTGAGTTACTTTTCTTGCTGGCAATTTATTAAAGTTCTCTCAGATTTGCTTCATTCCAAAGCATTACTTGATTATGGATACAATTTGTTTAATTGTTCAGAGTTTTATTTCTCTTTTTTCGGTTAAGAGTTGTTTATATGAATTATTATGTTCTAATTTATTTTATGAGGATATGATTCCTACCTTATAATATAACTATCTAAAAATTATATCTCTCTTGTATGGTAAAATGTTCATTTTTCATTATGACGATTAGTTCATAGCATTTCATGTACTGACGACAATGGTACTGCACCTTCGCAAGAACTGTATGAAGGCATTACTGGAAACTGCATTGATACTGTTCTTTTTAATGAATGAGGGACTGCAGTCTAACTGACATTTTGCTCTCTCATTTGATATGTTAGACAACTGAATGTTCCAATTGGTGTGGTGGGTGCTTGCCGACTTGTTATAGCTTATGAACATTTCAAGGCATGACTATGTTATCATTAGATTTTTAAGAAATTTTAGAATTTACTTTGCCTTTTTTCCTCTCTGAAAAGAAAAGAGAAAATTGTTCATCTTTTCTGAGAAACATATGTATATATTGGTATCATGATATAGCCACTATGGGTAACATGATGAATCTTGTTTAGATTTCAGACTGGCACCTAGAACACAAATAAAAGTTAAGATTGTCCTTTAATTTGAACATCGACTTATTTGGTAAAGAAAAGATAATGACATTTTGTTTTTATTGTCCAGAAAACCTAAGAAACTTAAGGTGTCTAGTACTTAAAACTAAGAGTACATTATCACAGCATGTGTTGGACACTTTTTGCTGACATCAGAGGACACTTAAAGTGGAGTGTCCGGTTGTGTTATGTCAAACTGTGCCCTATTCAAGTGTCCAAAAGTGTCAGTATTTCTTGACGGCTTAAAAATGGAATATCCAGGTGACATACTCAAAAAATACTAATTGAAGAAGTATTTTTGAGGTTCTTGTGAACCTTGATTGAAATCCACACTTTATGATCAAATTCTTAGGCATATTTCAGTGATTCAAGATGGGAATGGGAATCATAATACCAAATATTATGACCTTGCTTGAGGCTGTTAAATGTAATTAATCAAGTTATTCAAATGCCATTGTTTTTATTTTTATTTTTATTTTTATTCTTAAAAGTTATTTTAAAAAATTAATTTCAAGTTTATGTACTTGTCATAGTTTATACATGAATGGCATTTGTCTTCCGGCAGAAACAGAAACCCATGTAAAATATTTATGTGATTATGTCTGGGTGTATAATTATATATTGATGCCAACTGAGGAGTTGATGCAATGGACCTACATCCCACCATTAGCAGTTTCTCCACTAGAAACTAAGTTCTATGCTTATCATCTAAAAGACAAGAACCTTCAACACTACAATAATTTTTTTTACTTGCTGCTGATGTTGCCAGAGATTATTAATATGCTTATGCAAATTGTATTGAACTCCTTCAGAGGACTCTCAGTCATTTAACATGTGGGAATTTTTGGTTCATTAGCTAGCCTTTTTGTCTTCTTTTAATTTATTTCACTTGCCCCTGTTGTCTTACCAACTTCTATCTGCTCCTTCATACTTATCATAGTACTCCTACAAACCTTCTAAAATTTCTCCTTACAAGAGAGAAAATTAAATTGTTCTCACCTGTTGAAAATCACTACTAAATTCCTTGCCATGCATTATTATGTAGTTATAAGAGACAGACACTACTTATAGATGATTATATAGTCCTTTTGCCATGCTTTTGTATGTAGTTAATGTAGCAGTCTTTGCTCAGACTACTATTTCATCTTGGAAACCTTTGCTTTTGGATGCATTGCTGGTTCAAGAAGTGCTTGATGAGTTGGATCATTCTGGAATGCTGCTTAATGTAATATCTAAAGCTGTTGAATTTCAGCTTGTTGATGTTGTTAGCAAGGTACTTCAAGGAAACAAGTGGTTGCGAAAAGCCACTGGGATCCAACCGAAGGTTCATTATCTCGTAGACTCATTTGAAGAAAGATACATGTACCGTCCATGATAGCACATAACATTCAGGTTATGATGACTTGTCAGAAATGTGAGTTTATTTGTCTTTCACACTTGAATCACATCCCATCATGTCACAATGTCACCTGACTAGGGTGTGCTTTGGCCAAGTTCTACCTGAACCTGGCTTGAACAAGAACCACCAAGGCTTGGGCCAGGCCCAAACATTAGATAGGCTTGAACTTATCAAGACTGAATCTGGATTCCAAACCATTTAAAATCATCAGGCTGTGCCAGCATCAGAATTGGTCGTATGATCCTACTCTATTTCTTCAAAGCCCCATGCCAGTCCCCAGGTTAATCCTGGTCCAAACTAATTATGAGATTTGACCATGTAAGGTCAGGTATAGCTTGCATCTCTAATTTTCAATTGCTGTCCAGAAGCTTCAGTGTTTGGTTCTTGGTACCCCCAACATTAGGGGTTCTTCCATGTCGTCTCCAGTGCATATGGTTGATTATTGTTAGAATGGAATGAAGAGTATTTTGTTGGTTGACGAATAAAAAGTGGTTTTACATCTCAAAATTG
Organism: Elaeis guineensis; assembly: GCF_000442705.2. Lineage (NCBI taxonomy): Eukaryota > Viridiplantae > Streptophyta > Magnoliopsida > Arecales > Arecaceae > Elaeis > Elaeis guineensis. The sequence goes on from NC_025995.2 coordinate 113,509,732, forward strand.
AATGGTTCCATGATTTACTCGAAAATTGCTGGCAGTGCCACTTTAGTGTCGGAAGTTGAATTAAACTTATCAGTTGTTCAAGCATTTACAGTCCAAGTGGTAATTTACAGTTATTGTGTGTGTTTAAATTTGAATGCATATTAGTTAGTATGAAACTATCAACTGGATAACTTGAAACAGGTCATTGCCTATGCCCTTTGCAATTTGATCTGGTAATAACCATGTAGATGTCAGTCTGGATTATTTTACGTCTAAGCTGATATTATTGGACAATATAGAAATGCCTATTGTGAGTGAAGAGGTACTCTCTGCTCGGCTTAAGCTGAACATCAGGAGTGTTCTCTGTGTGACCTGTCTAATGGGGTTGCCAGTTTTCCTTTGTATAAGAGGGCTACATCCAAGTGATGCATAGGTCAACTTAAACCATTTGATTGATGGAACTATTTGATCTAAAGTTTGGGGCCATGATGTTGGGAGGACCCATATGGGTATGTGCTTAGTCCCACAATGGTTGTACATTGAGGAGATCTTGGGTATTTATACAGGACCAACGAATTCAAACAACATCTTTTGGCTAGCATTTTTGGATAAAGTCCTGGATTGTTACAGATGTGGACTGCATTCAAGTTAGAAATTTATTATACACATCCAGCACCAGGTAAATAGTCATAGCATTTGTTATGTGGATGAAGAATCAATTAGCCATAAACTAAAATGTATTCTCATAGAAATCTGTTGGACTCGTGATTATAGCCATCTTTTGTTTTAGCTGCCATTTCTTAACTACAGAATCAAGGCTTTGTATGACAGGAATACAGGGGATGATTGAGCCAGTATATGGAGGGGTAACAGGTCAAGCCAATGCTACCTGCAGTGCTTGAAGTGGAATGTAAAGGCTTTCCAATACAGGCTAAGGGATTATTCAGTGTTAAGGCAACAAGAGAAAAACCTGCTTAGACTCCTGTTTTGGGGCTTGAGCATTTTTCTTATTTTGCTTCATCCTTGTGTTTTCATGACAAAAATTCTTTTCTTGGCACTCATGTTACATGTTGTTTTAGGGAGACGAAAATTAGTTTGGAGGTTGGGCTATTGATGTCTTATCCAGTGTCTTCAATTGGCCTTAATTTTGGCCACAGTGGGATGTAGCTCTTTCCCAATCTAAATACCATCCCCACTTCTCCACTCTAATGGTGGGATTCAGTCCCAGGATTCTGGTGCAACCAGTGGCAAGGGTTATTAGAAATCAAGGCACCGTATATGCATTGCAGAATGCCCAAACTGGTGGTGCTCACAAAAATCTTAATGCTAGGAATGCATTATCCAAGTCAGAGATCTGTAACAAAATCGATAAAAAGAAGCTGCTTTTCATATATTATGATCTTTGCTGGCATGTTAATATCTTCTTATAGATGGCTGTTACTCCCTTTGGTACCTGTCAGCATACTTGTATCAAGGGAATTGATGAAGACATCTTAGCCAAGTTCCAAATTGCTATTGCCCCATCTGCTCTGGCATTTACCAAGTGAGTTGCATCTTGTTTTTAGGTTATTGAAACTATTGTTCTCTACATGCTTAAAAGCATGCAGCCTTGTTTTTAAATAGAGATCACACTTTGTTGCCTTCTGTTTGTGTTTATGCTGGGATCTTAGTTCTCGTGCTATTTTTTTCGGTGGTGGATGATGATTTCAGGAGTGCCGCTTTGTTTTCAAAGGCAGCTATGTCCACTAGTGATGTTGCTATCTTGGAAGATGCTGCTAATGACCAGCTTGATGTCCATGCGGTGCTTCAGGACCAGGTTTAAATGAAAATGCTGAAGGCAATCATGGCCAGTCAACAAATCAAACTGATTTTCAGTTCCCTTTTGGCAGCTGGTTTCAAAATCGGTGGTCAGAGTAACATGGAATACCACAAATACTAGGATCAAGAACAAGGTTTGCTATTGTTGTCCGTATTCCCAATATGTGAAGTTTATTATAATTGGAATATGATTATTTTATCTTCGCTATTATGCAGGAAGGATGGAGATGGTATCAATGAAATTTCTTTGAACTCGCTACGCCTGAAGGTTACAATGGTTGGCGTCTCAATGTTTGATTGGAGCCAGAAGAGCAGGGCCAGCTTGAAGAAGATAATGGCAGACCCGATAGAGGAGCTCGAGCAAGCAAGTCAAAAATCAACAAAATTTAACGAAGACAAGGATCCCCTGGTTGTTGCAAATGTGGGTGACTTTTATCACAAGTATGACATCTCCTCGACAGGCATTTCTTGGAAGAGAATCACCCAGAATCGCATCCTTACATCATATTCCATGAAGATGCATTGCATCATACACTGGATCTTACACGAGCATCACGTTTTGATCTGTTACTGATCCCACCACTGCCGACTTGAAAGATCCACTTACAGCAGATGGTTCCACTGCACGTAGATTTGTGGGAACCGCTGATCTTTGCTATTTATTCTTCAGCCAATTCAGGAAAACCATGTGAAGTCTTGGTGCAAGTGACTGGAATAGCTGTGAAGCATCTCCACTGTCTGGTGCAAGTAATTTGATAATACTATAACAATGTAGCCAAATTCAGGAGCCTGCAGCTCACACTTTGTGGGCCAAAGCAGTGTTAGTGCATTATGGAACCATGAGTGCAAGGTGGTGCTTTGCCTGGTTACTTTTTGTTTCGTGGTCATTGATAATATTATATGTTACGCTTGCTTTCCATGGAATGGTTAAGAAGTTATTAACGGTTGCTAAGTGTCACCAAGTATCTGGCCCTTCCATGTTCATTAGGTCCTCTTCTTGTGAAACACCAACACACAAGGTATCTGTCCCTGGGCCTTCTAGAAATCAAGGAAGGATCCATTCAGCATGGAAAGGGTTTTTAAGCATCGATGCAATGAATTAATAGTTTGCTGCACCAATCTCAGATTCTTTTCCTCTTTTTTACTTTTTGTATTGCGGTGATTCTAATTCCCACCGTTGCCATATGCTATCAGCACAGCACAAGGATTGATTGGAAAAAAAATATATAACTATGGCTATATTTGGATTCTGAGAGGATCTTGGGGTTCATGGCCGCCCACAAGGAGAGACAATGGGGAGTGGGGGGGAAGGGGGGTGTTGCTGCGGCTGAAGTGGAACCTTCCTTCCCCTTCCTTCTAGCCAGAATTCCACTAGAAAGTGGCATGCACTTTTGACGAATGTAGAAAGTGATTGGCTGGCTGTGCATGCATCACATTGAGAGGAAGAGGGGAGTCCCATGTTTTTGATTCTGATAAGTGTCAGGTTTCAACTTTTTCACCCTTTTTTTTTCACTTTTCTTTTTTTCTCTCTATATATATATATATGGTCCGGTAGGATAAATTTTTGAATTAATTATTGATTGGATCAAATCCACTACTAAGTTGATGAACCAGTTTAATCATGAAGCAATACGCATAAATGTACATGCATTATAGGCTTTTTCATTTTGTCTGATTATATGCATGCTGTTTTGTGATTGGACCGGTCCACCAGCTCAGCGGTGGACCTAGTCCAGTCAATAACCATTCAAATTTTTAGGGCACTTGTGGATAGACAGTTGATTAAATCGAATTCAGATAAAAGCACATTAGAGGATAATTTCTTCCGGTCTGAACTGTTACCAATTGCATAAGATATTGTTTCAGTACATCCACGTGGATATAAATGAGTAAACACAATTTGCATGGACAAAATTTAGTGGTGAGAGTAGTAGGAATCAAAGCGATCATCGATCCCGGGGAGTCAAAATAAATTTTGGAAAGCATATTCGGTGTATTTGAAAGGTATGCCGCTCATACAACTAGTAACACTAAAGCATTGTACTATATCTTTACCCCCCAAAAAAAAAAAAGCATTGTACTATATCTCAAAAAAAAAAAAAAGCATCGTACCATATCCAAAAGTCCAACGCAACTAAAATACCTTCAGTCTCTCAAAATAGAACTTCCCTGAAACGGGAAAATCTCACACAACTAAACAATTATGACTTGATCCAGCCTCGTGGTAGGGGTTATTTTTATATCAACTTGGCTCCAAAAATTTCTTCACCACCCGACCGGCTTGCAGTCCTAGCAGTTATAGACTATACTAGGTTGCGGAGACACCGTGATTCCATTGATGGCTGCTTTTTTTTTTATATATATATTTTGGTAACAAAGGAAACTGTATTAAGGCAACCATCAAGAAATATATAGAGTTATGTTACAGAAGCAATCAAAATTAATGTTTGGACCAGCATTGGTGGCTGCTTTGACCAGAGCCTTTTAACTCAGGCAGAACATTGGCTGCCAAACCTATTCATGGAAAAGACCAGAAAACGTACCCCAAAAATATGTATATATAAAAAAGAGACTTTAACAGGGCCCTTCTCGAGGAAGGGTACTGCCCTGCGTGTTCGATCTTAGTATCACCTCAACACGAAAAAAAGGTACAGCATTCGGAGTACATGCCTCAAGTGGTGTGTGGATCTACTCTGGTTTAATACCCCAATAGGAGCCGCGGCCCATGGACTCTGGAACTCTCCAGTGCTGAACTCCTGAAGGAGAATGCGCGGGGAACAAGGCGGTCTCGCCACGCAGCTAGCGGGGTGGGCGCCACCGATGATGGCCGGGCCTCGTGGTGATGTGGTGTGCTCTTAAATGCAAGTTATTTATGATTGTGTCCATGTTATAAAATAGTAGTTTAGATAGAGCTGGGTTGCTGATATTGTTACGTTAATGATGTCCTACGGCACGTCCCTATGTCTCTTCCAAGATGACTCGACTTCCTTAAATAACGGGAAACAGGTGGCAATGTTGGTGCAGCAAGTGGTGGCCCAAGACGATTTGTTTGACTTGACTGGGTTTTTTTTTTTTTTTTTTTTTTTGTATTCTCCAGTCCTGATAAGTAATTGATCTCTGATATTTTTATTTTTTAGCTAGTCGGTCAGAGGTTCTAACAGAGGTGATGAATGCGACATTTCCACGACACGCGGTGGTACAAACTTTTCAACACGGCTGGCAGCTATACGTAAGGAATGATGATGATATGGTGCCATTGGAGAGTATGGAATGGATAGATATCGAGACGAGAGAGGTATGGGTCGGGAATGGTACTGAACGACGCTGGATGTTGATAGAAAATTGAAAGAGAGGATGGGTACAGTGGGAAGGGAAAGGTCAGAAATGGACATCCATCACTTGTCATCTGATCTGATCTTTCGAGGGAGTGGAATAAGATAGGAGTTTATTTTTTAAATAATTTTTTTAAAAAATTATTTATAAAAATAATATATTTTTTAATTTATTTATAAAAATAATATAAATTTATAAAATATCATTTGAAATAATATTTTATAGCCATCACGTCATCATCTTCTTTCATCTTTTTTTTTTTTCCACATGAACGATAAAAAAAAAATTAAAATCGTCATTTGAAATGGTATTTACAAAAATACTATTTCAAATGACGTTTAAATGGTATTTTTGAAAACGCCATTTCAAATGAGGACTTCAATTATTTATTTTTAAAAAAAATAAAAAAATAAAAAAATAAAAATTATAATTTTAAATTTATAAAAAAATAAAAATTTTATTTTGATTCAAATAAAAATCACCATTTCAAATTACTTTCTCCATTTCAAATTAATTTTTTTTAAAAATATCCAAAAAAATGAGTCTAAAAAAATAAAAAAAATAAAAATTATAATTTTAAATTTTAAAAAAATAAAAAAAATTTAATTTTAATTCAAATAAAAATCAACATTTCAAATTAGTATCTCCATTTCAAATTAATTTTTTAAAAAATATCTAAAAAAATATATCAAAAAAATAAAAAATACCATAAAAAATTGAAAAAAATAAAAATAAAAATTTTATTTTTTTTAAAAAAATAAAAATTTTAATTTTAATTCAAATAAAAATCATCATTTCAAATTATTAAATAATTTTATTTAAAAAATCCAAAATAAAAAAATACCTCAAAAAATTAAAAATAAAAAATAACATAAAAAAAAAAAATAGAAAAAATAAGAATAATATTTCTAAATTTAAAAAAAATAAAAATTTTAATTTTAATTCAAATAAAAAATACCATTTCAAATTAAATTTTTTAAAAAATATCTCAAAAAAAGAGAAAAAATATCAAAAAAATAAAAAAATACCATAAAATAGGAAAAAAAGTAAAAAATAAAAAAATTATAATTATAATTTAAAATAAAAAAAATAAATTTTAATTTTAATTAAAATAAAAATTATGATTTCAAATTACTATCATCATTTCAAATTAATTTTTTTAAAAAATATCACAAAAAAAGAAAAAAATATCTCAAAAAAATTAAAAAATTTAAAAATATCAAAAAAAAAGAAAAAAAATGATAAAAAAATAGCAAAAAAATAAAAAATATAATTTAAAATTTAAAAAAATATAAAAATATTAATTTTAATTCAAATATATATCCAAAAAAATCAAAAAAAATTAAAAAATATCATATGAAATGGTATTTTTAAAAACGCCATCTCCTATGGCATTTTTCCATGTTAAGACCCAGAAAAAAAAATCAAATCTTCCCTCCTCTAGCATCTTCCTTCTCCTCTCCGGTGGCACGACGGCACGGCAGCACGGCGGCGAGCTCCGACGGTGGTGGTGAGCTCCTTCTTCTCTCTTTCCTCATACTCTCTCTCTCCCTCTTCTCTCCCTTCTTCTCTCCTTTTTCTTGGCCCACCGGCGATAGCCGACCGACGGTGGACCCGTGCGCCCCCCATGTCGTTGGCTCGTCGGTGGGCCGACGGTGGCTGCCCCGCCCCTTCCCTTCCCTGGGTCGGTCGCCCCATCCCCTTGCTCGGCCGCCCCTCGCTACGGCCTTCCCCCTTGCTCGACCGGCGATGGCCCTGTAGCGGCCGACCGACGGCATGTCGGTGGTTGCCCCCCGGCGGTGGCGCTGCGCACCACCTCGCCTCCGCATCCTTTGCCCGACGGTGGGCAGGCGGCGGCCGCCCCCCCCCGTTGGCTCTCCCTCCTCGTCGGCAGACGGCGATCGACCGACGGTGGCCCCCTGACGGTCGATCGACGATGGCCCCCCAGCGACGGCCCCCAGCGGTGGCCCCGCACGGTCCTGCCGCGGCCCCCAATGGCCGCCCCGCGTGGCCTTGCTGCGGTCGACCGGCATCGATGGCTGTGGGCCCCAGCGACGGCCCTACGGTGACCGACCGGTGGCGGCCCCCCACGGTGGCTCCGTGCGGCCCTACGATGCTTGACCGATGGCAGCCCCCGACGGCGGTCGATCGACGGTGCCGCACCACGGTCGCCACGCCCCCCACCCCCCTTTCCTTGGTCCGACGCAGCCCTACGGCAGTTGGTCGGCAACTGTCCTGCAGCGACCGACTGATGGTGGCCCCTCGATGGCGGCCCCGTGCGCCCCCCACCTCCTATTTTAATTTTTTTATTTATCTCATTATTTTTTAATTTTTTTATCTTATTAGATTCGGATTTGATTTAAAATTTAATTTTATCCTAATTTAAAAATTTTAAAATATATTATATTTTATGGAACTGTAGACCCATCAGTTGATCAATGTAGGATATTCTACGATATCCGTATAAAATATATATTTGATTATATATTTTTATACGGATATCGTAAAATATATATATTAGTCAATTGATTGTTCAGTTTGGATAGTTTGATAATTATATTTAATTCTGTAGGTAATTACATTATTCGAACGATATGCAGAGGGTTCGAGAGAAATTTCGGACAGTATTTTTTTTTAGTTCTCATCATATATTTTCAGCCGTGTGGGGAGAACTAAGAAAAAATACTGTCGAAATTTTTTTCGGTCCCTATTGCGTATCGTTTGATTAATGTAATTAACCTATAGAATTAATACAATTTTTGAATGGGATAGGACCTATTTGTACCTATTTGTTGATGATATGATGCATTTATCATATAAATCTTTTGAAATGATAAAATAATTACTAATACTAAATTTTTTGATTTTGATTTTGTCATAGATTTCTCTGAGAAAATGATTAGTACTTGGGTTCGTATATTATTGTATTATGATGGCATGATACAGAATGATGAAACTGGTGTACAGTATAGTCACCCTGTAAATCGGATGATTAGAATATCTTCATCATTATCACGTCAAGAATTATTGGACCATTTATACAGCAGTATTCCTAAAGACAAAGAGAAATATGAAATAAAATTGAAATGAAGATCTCCTAATCTGTCGGGACAGTTAATACAGAGCAAATATATCTTAGCTCCAATTGATGATGATGAAGATGTCGAAGAAATGCTGAGCTTTCTTTTGAAATATTCAGAATATCGATTTTTAGAATTATATATTGAAAAGGAAGATGTATCGAGCTTTGGATATTATAGTCGGCTTTTAACCTAAGCGGACAATACTGTTAGGCCTTCCTCGCCTTTCGTAACTCCTATGGTGCAAATCGATAGTGTTGAGGCCATATTTGCAGAACAACATTCTACTACTATCGGTCCTAGTTGTCCAATTATTCAAAGTCCTATGGTGACTTCTCCTGTGTCTTCTGCTATGGTGACTTCTCTTTTGGTAGAAATAGTGGTAAGTGCAGGAGACGACACTCATATAGGAAATGATGACTGGGTAGGTGGTGGAATAAATTTTGATAATCTAGGCTTTGAGTCAGATGAAAGCGGAGATAAAGATGATTGGATGAATGAGGACAGTAGCAGTCAAGATGATGATGGTGAAGATGAGGATGATGATGAAGATGTTCAGCCTAATATTAATGTGGGAGAACCTCAATCTCATTTGCATGAACCTCCATAATTTTTTAATGATATAAATTTAGATGATGGTGGTTGTGTTAGTGCTGGTCGAAGATTGAACTCTGACTATCAATTTTGGGACTCCTCGATGATTGAATTTACTAAAGATTTAATGTTTGAGAGTAAAGATTATGTAAGGAGAGCTGTTGATCTTTATCATATTATGAAGCATCGGACATACAATGTAGTTCAGTCGCATTCAAAGTTGTGGTCCATATAATGCGCATCATCAGATAATGTTCAAAATTGTAAATAAAGGCTTCGTACTGCATTGTTGAAAAAATATGGATATTTTCAAATCATAAGATATGAGGGTCCTCACACTTATTTGTTTACGGGATTGAGTCGAGACCACAAATATGTCAGTGGAAGGATGATTGGCACACTAATCCGACATATTGTTGAAAAAGATATCGATGTTAGAGTTGAAGCTATTATGGCAACCGTTAATGATTAATTTCAATATACAATGTCATAAAGGAAAGCATGGTTTGGAAAGCAGAAGGCATTGATTGATATTTATAAAGAATGGGAGCTGTCTTATGCTAAATTATCCTATTATATGGCTGCACTTCAACATGCAAATTCTGGTACAGTTGTTTCATAAAATTTTTTTCAAACTGCGAATTTCAATGTCTGAGTTTTAAATTATATTTTTTGGGCTTTCAAACCATCCATCCAGGATTTTAGGCACTGCCGTCCTGTAATCAGTATTGATGGCATGCACTTGTATGGAAAGTTTAAAGGTAAGATGTTAATTGTAACAAGAATTGATGCAGAGAATGGGATATTTTCATTAGCATATGCAATTATGGATGAGGAGACGACTATAAGTTGGAGTTGGTTTCTTTTCCAGCTCAAAACACATATCGTCAAAGATAGAAATAGAATATGCTTAATTTCTGACAGACATTCGGATATATTAAATGCCATCGTAAATGAGTCTATTGGATGGAGTCCGCCACGTGGTTATCATCGATACCGCTTAAGAATATCTGCAGTAATTTTAACACTCATTTTAAAAATATGCAGCTGAAAAGAGCAGTATGGCAAGCAGGAAGCACTCATCAAGTTCGCAAGTTTAACTTTATCATAGATCAGAACAGTGAACGAAGAGACTTGGAGCTGGTTGTCTGAGTTAGAAAAGGAGAAGTGAACGTTGGCACATGATGATGGCTTGCGCTATGGTGTCTTAACTATAAATTTGTCAGAGATTTTTAATAGTATTTTACGAGGAGCTAGAAATGTGTCAATTACAGCTTGTATTCCAATGATATTTTACCTTCTTGTGAAATACTTTAATACGAGGCATGCCCAAGCCTTGAGATATGTATAGGAGATCCAAATAATCTTTTTATTCCTCATATTGCAATTAAGATTACTGAAGGTAAAGTTAAAGCTAACCAGCATCGAATAACAGTATTCAACCTTCAAAGAGGCATATGTGAAGTGCGTACGAGGAGAGCAAGCGTAGGGTTACGAGGTGAAAATTTTTTTTATACTATTATTTAATTGAAAAAAATATTCTTGTGAAAAGTGAAGCATGTACAAATATCCATGTTCACACGTTTTAGCTGTGTGAGAAGAAATTGCTGTACATTTTAGTACTTGTGGATGATGCATATACAATTACAGCATATATGAATGCTTGGAGTGGCGAGGTTAATCCATTACCACATGAAGATTATTGGATGCATACACGTATGTTCAAATGTATTCCTGATCATCATCATTTGAGATCCAAGCAGAAATGCAGATCAAAGTCAACAAGACTGCGAAATAAAATGGATGATAGGCAAACAAGAAGTAAGAATCACTGTGGCATTTGTAAAGAACATGGTCATGATCGTCGCCGCTGTCCTAAGATACTTCAACATACTTCAACTTCAAGTAGTGAAAGAAATTAAAGACTCCGAAGATATATTTTTAATATTATTTTATATATTTATGTGGGATGTTTTATGTATTTATGTGGGATTGTAATTTTAATGTTGTTTTCTATCCGATGATGAACTGTATTGTATATTTAAGTTGTATTATATGATAATATTATGTTTAAAATATATTTCTCATAAAATGAATGGCTATCATATTTTTCATGCTCTAACACACTTGGGATAATATCATTATTTTAGATTCATTAGCATGCTATGGCTTACGATCTGCGGTATCCAGACCCTCGAGATACGAGTATTCTTACATTACAGGAGTACCATCAGTCATAGACTATTTTAGATGACGGCATAAGCATTCCAATCCTACTCTTATTATTAATATTTTTTTAAAATCATATACATCATCTAATTATTATATCTTATTGCAGGAGCCCAGACACCTTAGACTACGACGATCCAATGCTGATTTCTGGAGGATAGAGCATATCCCACTTAGAGTGGTGGATTATTTACGATATCTTGGATTCTATGGAGTGTATCGAATTGATCGCATACAGATAGACGTTGGTCCTATTACTGCCTTACTTGAGAGATGGCATCCGGAGACACACATGTTTCATCTTCCATTCGGTGAGGCAACCATCACGTTACAGGATGTCAGTATTCTTACCGGACTATCGATTGATGGCGATCCAGTTATCGGAGTTGATCCCACGCTTACCATTTCGAAGTGGCAGGCTTTATGCTTACGATTGTTAGGGTTTGAGACCGACGTTCAGTTTTTCGATCATTTACGACTCAGGATAGAGTGTTTGGATAATCGCTATCGATATTTTCACATTGGGGATGATGCACTAGAGGAGATGGTGCAACAGTATGTCAGGGGTCAGGTGCTGCGGTTGTTTGGTGGTATTATATTACCTGATACTTCATTGAACAAGATGAAGTGGATGTTCTTGCCATTATTGGAGGATTTAGAGTTCGTTCATAGGCTCAGTTGGGGTAGTGCAGTACTAGTTTGCCTGTACAGAACTATGTGCTGGGGTTCTTATGCTGATCAGAGCGAGATTGATGGTTATCTTGTATTACTACAGGTATGTGAATTAAAAATTTATATTTTTAATATTTTTAAAAATTTAATATTGTAGCTTTGATTTGATATATCAGGTATGTTTTTTTTTGAAATTTACAGATTTGAGCATGGAAGAGCATGCCGACTATTAGTCCATTACGGTGACAGTTGCTCGAGATGCCACAAGAGCAGCATGACCCTGATATTTCATTCAGACTAGATGGATCATTGGGATATAGGTATAAAAATATTGCTTCATTTACTTAAAATTTAGTACTATTTTAAATTCAAAAAAAATTATTTAACATGAGTAGATTGTCAAACAAATGGAATGTTGTATTTAACGTTCATCATATATCGACGAGAGTGGCATGGATTTATAGGTGCCAGTTGGATACATTAGTTGATACACATAAATGAATAAATTTTATTTATTTATAAATATTATTTTATAGTATTCATAATCTATTAAAATTTTAGCTTACTAATTTTTTTTATTTTAACACTGTCAGTTTTTGTGGGAACCATATACATATGAGATATTGACTATATTGCCGCAGATATGTATAGTTGGATATGACATATGGACTGCCAGGATGTCACTTATTTATTTTGATATGGTAGAGTGACATCTTTTTGATCATGTCCTATGGTAGTTTGGTCAGATTCAGGACATCCCAGGACAGTTTGATACCAACCAGGGACTTCTTGTATTGATCGATGAGGGAGAGCTCGTATTGACTGTCGTATCAGACATGCAGAGTACATCGATATTTGGGATGCACGTCGAGTTCACATTGTTCACGATGATCCCATTTTGAGAGGTCATTCATATGCCGAGTGTAGGAACCAGATCTAGGATTTCAGGGTTAGATCTTAAAACTTTTTCAAGATCATACAGCGGAAGACTAAAATAAATCAAAATTATTTTCTAAAATCAGAGAATTCTTAGATCTAAGATTCTATTACATGATTATTATATAGCATTAAATCAAAAATTAAAATATATAAATATAGCATGAACTACATGTTGATCATATCAACATGTTTCTATACTACATCTAATGTATGTATTAAACAATAGATCAGATCTATTACCTTACAAGTCAAACATTCTAACCTCGCTGATCCAGGATTGAGGATGATGTTGCAAGCCGCATATGCGTCCGGCCTCTAGGAGTCGTCCACACGAGCCCACGAATCTCGATCAGAAGTCCTGCTTCAAAAAATCAGCATAGTATGCTAGTACTGCGCTGATCCTTCTTTGATGGTTGATCAGGTGCCTCCTTCTTCTTGATTTGGACTCTTTCAAAGATGAAAAGTAAAAGGAGAAGTTTCAGATCTGAGACGCTCTCAGAAAATGCAAGATGGAAGGAGGAAAGATATGAAAATAAATAACCCTAGAAGAAGACCCTCTTCTTCTTCTCGTTTCTCTCTCTAGACACCCTAACTTGTGTCTTTTATATCTCCACGATCCAAAGATCTTTCTCTCTGATTTTTGGATGGCCCAAAGGTCTTTCAAATATTTGTCTTCTTCAAAAATTTCATGAAGAAACTCATCTTATATAGAGAGATATGATAGAGTCCTTGTCTAGGTCAAATACCTAGTCAAGGCTTATCCAAACATGGCAAGTTAAGGGGCGCCCAACTCTTGAGCACCTCCTCCTTATTTTCATGCATGGATCACTAGCAAAGGGTACATAATGTGTACCCTAAAAGTCACAAAAATTTTAAAAAAAATTGGATAGATTCGGTGCAAAATTGAAAGAGTTTTGGATTTCTAAAACTCTATCTCATAGAATTCGAAATCCAAACTTATTCCTTTTTGATTTGATCCAAACCACCTTCCATGTAAGAAAGAAGAGAGGAGACCTTTTGTGAACATGGGAGAGACCTGGAAGAGGGCTTTTGTCGCACAAAATAAGAGGAGATTGGCGTTGAATGAGAGAGAGGGCGTGGGGAAGGCTTATGTGGTGCAAAGTGGAATCCTAATCTTACTAAGATTCTATCTTATGACTTGTTTTAATTTGGTTTTCCAAATCAAATCAAACTAAAATTAGATCAACCCAATTAAAATAGGTCTTAACCCAATTAAAAACCTAATTTAATCAGATTAAATTAGATTTAAATCTGATTTAATTTTCTAATCAAATTAGAAATTAGATTGACCCAAGTCCTAGTTGAACTAGGACTAGTTTTTTCTTGCACTTGGCTTATCCAATAAACCAATTGGACTTGATCCAATCAAGTCCAAATCAAATCTAATTAAATCATATTTAATTAGACTTAATCTCAGTCCATTGACTTAATCAAATTAAGTCAATTAGCAATCGAATTGCTAATCGATCCTCCTGCAACACTTGCACTGGGTTAAATGTCAATCGTATTGATCATTTAACCCTAGAACGATTCTTAATCGTTGATCAACTATCTGATCGGATCATGAACTCTAATGTATGTGATCTCATAGGTCCGAACCTAAGTCGGTAGTACAGAAATAAATTTCTGTACCAATCGAAGTGACCATCTAGCAATGATACCCGACGACCGGATAGGTCGAATGTGTAGAACAACATCCTTAGAACCCATGCAGATATAGTTTTCATATAATTCATCTCCTTGACCAAAATGATCATAGGACACCCCAAAGTTCAACTGTCAACTCTGATCAGGTTGTCCACATTGTATTTCAAAATATCAAATTCATCTGATGGATTATCCTGACCAAGATTTTGCTAAATTGAAATACAGTGACTCATTCTTTTCCAACTCTTGGAGTGGTCAATCCCATCTCAATCACACTCTGATTTCGCAAGTACTTGACTGTGCCCAAAAGCCTTCCATCTCTGAATTAAAAATTCAGTTAGTCCAGTACCAAAGCACAGTGAGTTGCTTGCAAGTCACTGAGGCGATCTCAAGTCTAAGGGACACTTATACCTATATCCCATCAGAGATATTCTCTACAGCAGAATACTCTGTAGTTGGTCACGTTCAATGATGATGTACCAGTACATCTCACCTGTATGCCATACCAGTATCTCCACACTCTTTGGTTAAGAGAACAACCAACCTATATGGCCTACAGCGACCTATGCTCGATAGAAGCTGTCGTCTCTATTAACAGCCTATCATTTGGTCGTGAACTGTTTTAAGGACTAATCGATAAATCTTCTCTTTATCGAATCTAAATAGTCCTAAAGACTTCATCATAACAACGGAGTTCATTAGAAGATGAAAGCTTATGATGAAAATACCAAATATATTTTATTTATTAACAAATCAATTACAATACTTGATTGCTCAACCGTCAACAGCTTGACGATTGGCTTTTTGGGACATATTTTTCAACAACTCCCACTTGTCCTAAAGCCACTCGGCACAGTATCTAATATCCATCTTCGACTTGTGGTTGTCGAACTCCTTTATCGTCAGGGCTTTAGTGAAGGGGTCGGCCAGGTTCTTCTTTCCGTCGATCTTCTGAAGGTCGACGTCACCTCGATCCACGATCTCTCAGACCAGGTGGAAGCGGCGCAAGATGTGCTTCGTCTGCTGATGTGCTTTGGGTTCCTTCGCCTGAGCTATGGCACCAGTGCTGTCGCAGTAGAGCAGGACCGGACCATCGAGGGAGGGTGCTATTCCGAGCTCGTTGATGAATTTCTTTAGCCACACAGCTTCCTTCACGACATCCGATGCTGCGATGTACTCCGCTTCACAAACAGAGTCCGCCACAGTATACTACTTGGAACTCTTCCAGCAGATGGCTCCATCATTCAGAGTAAAGATATAACCCGACACGCTCCTGCTGTCATCATGATCAGATTGAAAGCTAGAGTCTGTGAACCCCACAAGTTTCAGATCTGACTCGCCACCAACCATTGGTCCTTAGTATTTCTCAAATACTTAAGGATGGCTTTAACCACTTTCCAGTGATTTTCTTCAGGATCAGATTGGTATCTACTCACTACTCCTAGTGAGTATGCCACATCTGGTCTTGTACATGTCATGGCGTACATGATAGATCCCACGGTTAAAGTATATGGGACTCTACTCATACGCTCTCTCTCTTCAGGAGTTGTCGAACAATCCTTCTTAGAGAGAGAAATTTCTTGGCCTATCGGTAGATAGTCCTTCTTGAAATTCTCGATGCTGAACCTCTTCAGCACAGTGTCTATATACATAGACTGGGATAACCCAAGCATCCTTTTAGATCTATCCCTATAGATCTTTAGCCCTAGGATGTAGGATGCTTCACCCAAGTCCTTCATGGAGAACTGTGATGACAACCAAATTTTTATTCCCTGTAGTGCGGGGATGTCATTCCCGATTAAGAGAATGTCATCCACGTACAAGACAAGGAATACCACAACTGGACCATTTGCCCATTTATAGATGCAGGGCTCTTCTCCATTCTTAATGAAGCCATACGTTTTGATCACCTTATCAAAATACATGTTCCAACTCTGAGAAGCTTGCTTCAATCCATAAATAGATCTCTGAAGCTTGCATATCTTGGACTCATCTGTGGATGTAAATCTCTCAGGTTGTATCATATACACCTCTTCGATCAGCTCTCCATTCAGAAAAGCTGTCTTTACATCCATCTGCCAGATCTCATAATCCCGATGGGCAGCTATTGCAAGCATTATCTGAATAGATTTGAGCATTGCCACAGGAGAAAATATCTAGTCATAGTCAATACCATAACGTTGACGATACCTCTTGGCGACCAGACGGACTTTATAGGTCTTCACCTTTTCGTCTGCGTCCTTCTTCCTTTTGAAGACCCATTTACACCCAATGGGTTTAACCCCTTCAGGTGGGTTAACCAATGTCCATACATCGTTGACCTTCATGGACTCCATTTCGGATTTCATGGCTTCAAGCCATTTCTCGAAATCAGGTCTCTGCATTGCATCCATATAGGTGATCGGATCCTCATTATTCTCATCAAGTTCGATGGGATCACTATCCCGGACTAAGAAATCGTAGTATCTGTCTGGCTGACGCGGTACTCTACCGGATCGCCTTAATGGTGTAGGTACATTGGGCTCCAGATCTGATCTAATCATATCTGACTCAGGTTTAGCTATTGGTGTCGGTCCTTCTACCTGTTGAACTTCATCAAGTTCAACCTTAGAGGCAACGGTTCCTTCACCAAGGAACTCCTTTTCTAAAAAGATTGCCTTAAGGCTGACGAACACCTTTTGTTCATCAGCATGGTAGAAAAAATATCTTTTTGTCTCTTTGGGGTACCCTATGAATGAGCATTTGTCTGACCTAGGTCCAAGTTTTTCTGTGACTAATCGTTTGACATAGGCCGGGCACCCCCAGACCCTAAGGTGTGAAAGTGCTGGCTTACGTCTCGTCCATATCTCATATGGAGTCTTAATTACAGACTTACTTGGAACCCTATTTAACAGATAACAGGCCGATTCGAGTGCATATCCCCAGAAGGATATCGGCAAGCTAGCAAAATCTATCATGGATCGGACCATGTCTAACAGAGTCTGATTCCTCCTTTCAGACACACCATTATGCTGTGGTATTTCTGGAGGAGTCCATTGGGAGAGAATCCCATTCTCTCCTAGATATGTAAGAAATTCACTAGAAAGATATTCTCCTCCTCGATCAGATTGAAGAGCTTTAATACTCTTTCCAGTTTGTTTTTCTACTTCACTTCGAAATCGTTTGAACATTTCAAATGAATCCGACTTATGTTTCATCAGATAGACATATCCATATCTGGATAGATCATCCGTGAAAGTTATGAAGTAGAAATATCTACCTCTAGCACTTGTGCTCATGGGCCCGCATACATCAGTATGTATTAGGCCCAAGAGCTCAGTAGCTCTCTCACCTTTTTCAGTAAAAGGTGACTTGATCATTTTACCAAGAAGACAGAACTCACAAGTTGGAAGTGATTCACAATCACTGACTTCGAGGATTCCCTCTTGAGTCAACATGTTTATTCTGTTCTTATTTATATGACCTAGCCTACAGTGCCATAAGTAGATATCTGACACACTATCTAATCTAGGGTGCTTGCCAGTAGAATAGACTCTTATCGGGCTTGAATTTCTGGTCTGGCCCTGCACTGATGTCCCAGCCTGAACATGCACCTTCTTCACTTTCTTCTTCTTGTTCTTCTTTCCTTTCTCGAAAGGTCGAGAACCAGAAGACGAACCTCCCACTAAGTTCACCGACTCCTTGTGAAGTTGGTGATCCTTCTCAAAGTTCTGAAGCAACCCCAGTGACCCGTGGTAGTTTACTTCAGGCTTTGTCATTCTTTAATGAGTGAGGAATGGGAGATAAGACTTGGGCAGCGAGTTCAGTATTGCATCTTTCCCAAGCTGCTCATGCAAGGAAAATCCGAGCTTGCTCAATCATTCCATCAGCTCGATCATGTACAATACATGATCAGTGACAGAGGCACCATCCTGTATTTTGGCGTTGAAGATGGCACAACTAGTCTTGTGCCTCTCCACGTCATCGGGTGTGCCAAAGATATCCTCCAACACTTGAAGCATGTCCTTTGGCTGAGCCGTCTCGAATCTGCGACTGAACTCGTCGCTTATGGCAGCCAGCATGATACAGTGCACCGTGGTCCGGTCACTGAGCCACTTCTGGTAAGTATCTCTGACTGTTTCACGTGCATTGACAGCTGGCTCCTCAGGTGCAGGATCCATCATCACATATAGGATCCGTTCATGCTCCAGGACTATCTTCAACTTTCGGTACCAGCTATCGAAGTTGGGTCCCACCAACTTATCATTGTCCAACAATGATCGGAGCGATAGGGAAGTGGCTATATTTGCACAAAGAAAAACCATAACTTAATTAGTAATTGATTCATTAAACCTAAAGATTTGGACTTTAATCAAAAGGTTTCTCCCACTATTTTATTCGAATTGGTAGCCTCTACCTCCAATTCGAGGAATTATCCAATTCCTTAGTGGGTACTAGAATCCACTTAGACTGCACACAAGCCCAACTTTGGTTGGCCAACCCATGTACATCTAAGGGTAGGTTCATAACCAATTGTTTCTCTAAATAATTTCTAGTAATTTTAATTTTGCCCCAGAAACCTAATCAGTAGGCTTTGGCCTCCACTGTAAGGATCCGGTTAGGTCCAACCATTAACATGATCATACTTGGTGTATCTAACCAACGAATGATTAAGTCCAACTTTGGTTGGCTCACTTAACCACCATTAGAGAGACACTTTCAAGTCGTCATATGATGAGTGATAATTCCATTAGTCAACAAGCACCAGGCCTTTGGGTCTGCAATGATTATTGAGTTAATGGACTCATTATCAAACACCTTAATGGGAGGCTATGACTCAGTTATCTCCATAACTTTATCATTTTAAGGACCTAATAATTTTAGAAGATTTAAATAATATAGAGGATGAGGTCAGATGAACCAGCTTATCATGATCCTCCCACTGGCTTCACTAAGTCAGCTTAAGGGAGATCATTAAAAGAGCTGGTCTAGGAGCACCTAAATCAGTCACACTGATTTACCTAGCTGACATGGGTCAGCTCGAATAGTCAAGTGATCCGATTAAAATATAATTTCATCAAGAGGCCAGGTAAGTTCGATCAGTGAGAGGGTCTGCCAAAGCTTGCCTTAGACACCATCAGAAATGGCCAGGTAAGCGGGCTCCCAATTAAAAACCATCGATCTGATTTACCTTAGACACCAACTGGTTTAATTAGTTTCGATTAGATCAACCTAACAGTTCGTGCTAGATCGCTTAGCCAAGAATCAAGTCCATTTGGTTCTCGTTAAAGACATGAACTTGACCAACTACAACTATTGTAATTGATCTAGAGAATTCTTGACCTAATCTAAGACAACAATTGATTAGATTTAGTCAATTCTCTAATTAAGTCCATCTTCAATCTAACCATAGGTCTAACCCAATTAATAGACCTAATTCCCACTAACCCATTAACCCAATGTGTTATGATTTGTGTTTTAGGTTCTTCAATTCACAATCCTAGAACCTAATCAAACAACTTCTTAATTTTTAATTAAGTTTTGGGCTGAAGGTTGGGTTCGGTTTTTTAAAAAATAATTTTTATATTTGTAAAATAATTTTACAATATGATTCTACCAACCATATTGCATGTTTGATTCATAATCAAGATACAAGTAAAATAAATATGAAACTACTTTAGATCTAATCTAAACAGGTTCATGTAATTGAAATAATTTTAACTTTAAACAATTTCTTTACACAAAAATTATTAACAAAGAGATTTTATTTCAGATTTAAATATCTTTTAAATTTAATAAATTATAAATTTAATCTAGATCATATCTAACAAATTTATGATTAAAGATAGATCTACACAAACTAGGACAACCTTTGCACTGTAAGGGGTAAACATTACAGCAGGACAACCTTGCAGTTCGTGATTGATCTAAAATTTTAATTTCAGATTTAATAATCAGATTATAAATTAGATCTAATCTAAGAAATAATCTAAGTATGTATAAATAATCATGTAATAAAGAACCTAGGCTCTGATACCAATTGTAGGAACCAGATCTAGGACTTCAGGGTTAGATCTTGAAACTTTTTCAAGATCATACAGCGAAAGACTAAAATAAATCAAAATTATTTTTTAAAATTAGAAAATCTTTAGATCTAAGATCCTATTACATGATTATTACATAGCATTAAATTAAAAATTAAAATATATAAATATAGCATGAACTACATGTTGATCATATCAACATGTTTCTATACTGCATCTAATGTATGTATTAAACAATAGATCAGATCTATTACCTTGCAAGTTAGACGTTCTAACCTCGCTGATCCGGGCTTGAGGATGATGTTGCAAGCCGCACATGCATCCGGCCTCTAGGAGTCATCCACACGAGCCCATGAATCTCGATCAGAAGTTCTGCTTCAGAAAATCAGCACAGTACGCTAGTACTGCGCTGATCCTTCTTTGATGGTTGATCAGGTGCCTCCTTCTTCTTGATTTGGACTCTTCCAAAGATGAAAAGTAAAAAGAGAAGTTTCAGATCTGAGATGCTCTCAGAAAACTCAAGATGGAGGGAGGAAAGATATGAAAACAAATAATCCTAGAAGAAGACCCTCTTCTTCTTCTCGTTTCTCTCTCTAGACACACTAACTTGTGTCTTTTATATCTCCATGACCCAAAGGTCTTTCTCTCTGATTTTTGGATGGCATAAATGTCTCTCAAATATCTATCTTCTTCAAAAAATTTATGAAGAAACTCATCTTATATAGAGAGATATGATAGAGTCCTTGTCTAGGTCAAATACCTAGTCAAGGCTTATCCAAACATGGCAAGTTAAGGGGCGCCCAACTCTTGAGCACCTCCTCCTTATTTTTGTGTATGGATCACTAGCAAAGGGTACATAATGTGTATCCTAAAAGCTATAAAAATTTTAAAAAAAATTTGGATAGATTCGGTGCAAAATTGAAAGAGTTTTGGATTTCTAAAACTCTATCTCATAGAATTCAAAATCCAAACTTATTCCTTTTTGATTTGATCCAAACCACCTTCCATGTAAGAAAGAAGAGAGGAGACCTTTTGTGAACATGGGAGAGACCTGGGAGAGGGCTTTTGTCGCACAAAATAAGAGGAGATTGACGTTGAATGAGAGAGAGGGCGTGGGGAAGGCTTATGTGGTGCAAGGTGGAATCTTAGTCTTACTAGGATTTTATCTTATGACTTGTTTTAATTTGGTTTCCCAAATCAAATCAAACCAAAATTAGATCAACTCAATTAAAATAGGTCTTAACCCAATTAAGAATCTAATTTAATCAGATTAAATTAAATTTAAATCTAATTTAATTTTTTAATCAAATTAGAAATTAGATTGACCCAAGTCCTAGTTAAACTAGGACTAGTTTTTTCTTGCACTTGGCTTATCCAATAAACTAATTATACTTGATCCAATCAAGCCCAAACCAAATCTAATTAAATTATATTTAATTAGACTTAATCTCAGCCCATTGGCTTAATCAAATTAAGTCAATTAGCAATCAAATTGCTAATCGATCCTCCTGCAATACTTGCACTGGGTTAAATGTCAATCGTATTGATCATTTAACCCTAGAACAATTCTTAATCGTTGATCAACCATCCGATCGGATCATGAACTCTAATGTGTGTGACCTCATAGGTCCGAACCTAAGTCGGTAGCATAGGAATAAATTTTTGTACCAATCGAAGTGACCATCTAGCAATGGTACCCGACGATCGGATAGGTCGAATGTGTAGAACAACATCCTTAGAACCCATGCAGATATAGTTTTCATATAATTCATCCCCTTGATCAAAATGATCATAGGACACCCCAGAGTTCAACTGTCAACTCTGATCAGGTTGTCCACATTGTATTTTAAAATATCAAATCCATCTGATGGATTATCCTGGCTAAGGTTTTGCTCAATTGAAATACAGTTACTCATTCTTCTCCAACTCTTGGAGTGGTCAATCCCATCTCGATCACACTCTGACTTCGCAAGTATTTGACTATGCCCAGAAGCCTTCCATCCCTGAATTAGAAATTCAGTTAGTCCAGTACCAAAGCACAGTGAGTTGCTTGCAAGTCTCTGAGGCGATCTTAAGTCTAAGGGACACTTATACCTATATCTTATCAAAGATATTCTCGACAGCAGAATACTCTAGAGTTGGTCACGTTCAATGATGATGTACCAGTACATCTCATCTGTATGCCATACCAGTGTCTCCACA
Organism: Elaeis guineensis; assembly: GCF_000442705.2. Lineage (NCBI taxonomy): Eukaryota > Viridiplantae > Streptophyta > Magnoliopsida > Arecales > Arecaceae > Elaeis > Elaeis guineensis. Next base: position 113,532,269 of record NC_025995.2, read on the forward strand.
CTTTTTGGTTAAGAGGACAACCAACCCATATGGCCTACAGCGACCTATGCTCGATAGAAGCTGTCGTCCTTATTAACAGCCTATCATTTGGTCGTGAACTGTTTTAAGGACTAATCGATAAATCTTCTCTTTATCGAATCTAAATAGTCCTAAGGACTTCATCGTAACAACAGAGTTCATTAAAAGATGAAAGCTTATGATGAAAATACCAAATATATTTTATTTATTAACAAATCAATTACAATACTTGGTTGCTCAACCGTCAACAGCTTGACGATTGGCTTTTTGGGACATATTTTCCAACACCGAGGACTACATGGCTTGATTTTTTAGCATTACAGTGTGAGTCATTAGACAGCCTTGGTATGCAGTTCTCGGATACGAGGGCGAGAATTCTGCTGTGCGTCTTTTGGTAAGACTATGAAAATTATATTTTATATCAATATCTTTACTTCTAATAATTAAGATTAAAAATTAATTTATGTTGTTTATGTTATATTTTTATTTTATATTTTACAGTATATTGTTAATTTTATTTTTATTATGTAGACTGATTCTATGTCGGATCTTGTGTTGGACGTTTGTCGTACTTTATCTACGACTGATGAGGATGAATGAATTTGGATACTGCATGAGATAGAGATAATAAGTTTCAAAATATTGGTGACGATTGGTATTGACCCATATAACTGTGCACTTTGGTATAGAGCAGCCGATGCGCCAGATATGAGATATACGCCATCACCATATATTCTACATATGCCATCACCGCATATTCCGCAGATGTCATCACTAGACGCTGCACAGATGCCACCACCTTTTGATCCACAGATGGCAGCACCTTTTTCTTCCTACACCCCCAGATGACATTATCGGGTACCAGTTGGCCACATGAGTATGACACTTTCTTTTCAGGCCCATCCGTATATCTAGATGAGAGGGTTGAGGAGGTCGTTCAGTCCGTAGATGATCCGATAGCATCAGTTATTCCTGAGCAGCATGACCAGCTGACCTTCACTGATATAGGAGAGGACATCACAGCAGATACAGGAGCAGGAGCAGCCGTTGAGAACCTTCCTGAGAAGGTCCAAGCGACCACAGACGCCACGATGTCCTTGTGGGACTTAGTATTTTTTATATTTGTACTTAGTATTTTTGAAACTTTTATTGTACTATTTTTTGTATACTTGATATTTTTATTCTATTTTATATTATTAATTATTGATGTTATTTTATATTATTTAATTTTAAGTGATCGAATATTATGCTTTGTGGATATAGATACACATACTCTCATGTGTCTCAGAATATTAGAGGAGAAAAAGTTATGCTAAAAGGACTATAAAAATTATAATGCAAATAATAATAATATATCGGATAATTTAATTATATTTCTTAAAATATCTAAAAATAAGTTAAATCAGACAAGTCGGTGGAGAACCATCAAAGTTCAAGTCGATTTTTCAATAAATGAGAAGAATCAGACTGCGCTGGTACATCTCGATCTGGTACGGGCACGAACAGCTACGTACGGTGCGGTATAAGTTGGTAAGATTTCGGTACATTATGATGTTTTTACCAATCGCTCGGTGCGATGCGGTTTGGGATGCTATAAGTCGGTACGAGGATAATATGAATTGGTTTTTTATTATTTTCTCTTTTTTTAAAATTTATTTGAATTAAAATTAAAATTTTTACTTCTTTTCCTCTTTTTTTAATTAAAATTTATTTTAATTAAATTTAAATTTTTTAATTTTTTAAAATTTAAAATTATATTTTTTTATTTTTTATTTTTTTTATTTTTAAAATTTAAAATTTATATTTTTTATTTTTTTGATATTTAAGCCTATTTTTGAAAACGCCATTTCAAGTGATCGGATATTATGCTTTATGGACATGGATATATAGAATCTCATGTGTCTAATCTGTCTCAAAATTAAAATTTTTATTTTTTTAATTTAAAATTATAATTATAATTTTTTTAAATTTTTTTAAATTTTTTTATTTTTTATGGCTTTTTTTATTTTTTTAAATTTTTTGAGATACTTTTTCTCTTTTTTGGGATATTTTATTAACAAAATTAATTTGAAATAAGAAAAGTAATTTGAAACAGTAATTTTTTTAAATTTAAATAAAAATTATAAATTTTTTTATAATTTAAAATTATAATTATAATTTTTTTATTTTTTACTTTTTTTCTATTTTTATTATATTTTTTTATTTTTTGATATTTTTCTCTTATTTTGAGATATTTTTTAAAAAATTTAATTTGAAATGATATTTTTTTATTTGAGTTAAAATTAAAATTTTTATTTTTTTCAAAATTTAGAAATATAATGCTTATTTTTTTTTGATTTTTTTCTTTTTTTATGTTGTTTTTGATTTTTTTATTTTTTTTGAGGTATTTTTTATTTTAATTTTTTTTAAAATTAATTTGAAATAGGGATATTAATTTTAAATGATGATTTTTATCTGAATCAAAATAAATTTTTTATTTTTTATAAATTTAAAATTATAATTTTATAATTTTATTTTTTTTATTTTTTTTTTTGTAAGTAAATAATTAAAGTCACCATTTGAAATGACGTTTCTGAAAATGCCATTTCAAATGACGATTTAAATTTTTTTTTATCGTCCATGTGGAGGAGAGAGGAGGAGAGAGAGTGGTGACGTGATGATTATAAAATGCCATTTCAAATAGCATTTTATAGATTTATATTATTTTTATAAATAAGTTAAAAAATATATTATTTGGATCAATAATTTTTTTTTAAAATTATTTAGAAAATGATCTCGATAGGATTGTTCGTTAGGTGGGGCTTGGAAGGGGAAGGGCCCACCATTTCGGCTAAAAGGCTGTATCGTGTTGGAGCTACGGAGGCTGCTAGTATAGGTATTGGTCCGTCCTAATGTCTCTCTCTCTCTATCCTCACTCATGCACACGTCAAAGTGCCGCATCGTACGCGCTCGGAGACCATCGTAGCGACCTGGGCAGCGTCTCCCTTTCGCCAAGCGTAAATCCTAGTTGGACCAAATCCACCGAGACGATGGATCAATCCTATCATAAAACAAAATATTAATATAATATATATTTTTATAAAATATTTATTTTATATACATATATAATATCATAAAAAATAATAATGTATGATTCAAATATTTTATATATTTTTAATAAATAAATATATAAAAAATTTTATAAAAATATACATGTAAATAGCTGAAATATTAATATAATTTTATATATTTTAAAAAATTTATATATAAAAAATTATATATATATATATATATTTTTTCAATTTTGCACATGTTGCTACATGATTGAATTTATCTATCAACTAAACGGTGGATACGATTCAACCAAAAAAATAACTTAGTATTTATCAAAAAATATTAAAAAATTATATTCTACATAAAAGATAAAAAATCTGCACCAAGTTTGGAGTTGATCCAACGAACGGAGCTCCATGTGTTTGAATGGATGATGTCGTGGCAGACAGCGTGGCACATGATGAATTTTAAAGTTTAAATTTTATGCATAAAATCTCCATTACAAGTGATGCATGAGTCTGTGTCTTGAAGTCCGCGTACCGCAAACTCATCCTTAAAACTGGAACTCAAAGAGTACATGGTCACCAGTCGTACTCCTATTTAGTTATGTGAACTAATATAGTGGAATTCAGTGGGTGTACCGTATAAATCCGTCCTTTTTCAAGGATCGATGAAGAGTTGCCATCAGCGATAATGATTCACTTTTCACCAAAAAATATGCGAGTTGACAAAGAGCTTTTCCATGATCAAACCACAAAGAATTTCAAAACGAGCTCAAAACCTAATATAGCACCATAATTATTGATGCATCAAGAATTATTGAAAGCAAACTCATATGAGATTATCATGACCATGTATAAATACGAAGCTTAAATTAAATCTAAAACTAATAATTTTTTTAAGTATTTATTTGATTAGGGGTAATTGGATATAGGAAAATAAATATCTTATATCAGATTATCATATTTGGTATGAAAAGAAAATAAGAGAGATGGTAAAATAAATAACGAATCCCACACTTCTTTTATTGAGAGAGAAGATAAAATAAATACCACTAAAAAGATGATGATTTTTTTCATACCAAATTACTGAGTAGAGGTAATCAGAATTTATCATTGCTTGATGAAAATGCATCAACTTTCTCATTAAAATACATTTATGCCTTCTTTTTATATTTCAACCCTGCAACAATCCCCACTAAAAATATAATGCTAGTTGATTGTTTTTCAGTGAATCTGTCTCATAAGATAGACCAAGCACTTCAAGATAGCACGACCCTTGATTATTATTGACCATCTAGTTTCTGATGGTCTCCTAGTGAAAAAAGATAGTCCTTCATCATTTACATATATTAATTAACTCATATAAATATTTTTAGTATTCAAAATGATTTATGTTGTGGTGTAAAAGGAAAGACATCATTAGTCCTATATTGATTACGAGTCAAGATGGACTTTAGTTTATATGGGATAGAACCTTCTCTCTCCCGTGAGATATTTTTTGAAGGACAAAATAGTATGGCTTCATAATATTACGGTCAAAGGCTCCTGACTCGGTACATGAGGTATTATCTGCTCTGACTCATAGGACTCACGATTTTATCCTTCTGGATTTCAATTCAAAAGATGTCTCACAGAGAAGAGAAAGTCTCATCTCCTATAAGCCAGAGTCTTCTTTTACTTATAACTAATGCACGACTAATGATGTCGTCCCTCCATCACCACAACCCCTCAAGTAAGGAAGAGTCTGGGTATGGGCAAGAGGTGTATCATAGTACTACCAGAGGCACATTGGTCTCATGGTAGGTATTAATATTACAGTCAAAGACTCATGACTTGGTATATAAGATATTGTCTACTTTGGGCCATAAGTTTTATAGTTTTGTCCCTCTGTATTTCAATCCAAAAAATGCCTTACGAGAAAGAAAATATCTCATCCCCTACAAGTCAAAGTTCTCTTCAATTCGCAATCAATGTGGGACTAATGATGCCATCTTTCCATCACCGTCCCCTATAAGACGCCATTTAAAGGGCAAAACTATGAGGTCCTATCCATAACGGCTAGAGATCAAAACAGACAATATTTCACATATGCGAAAATAAAGATCGACCCGTTCAAGTCATGAGCCTTTGACTGCAACAATCCATATTGGCAACATTCATGTAAGTGGATTCTAAATCGCCGATAAATCGTCTAAAGAAAAAGCATAACTTGAAATATGTATTCATTGGTATAATTAAAATTTGGCAATATTTTCATATAATATTACATTCAATCAAATATGGTAATCTTTTTTAGTGCCATTCTCCAAAGTAATTTTTCCACCAACTAAATTATATGATAAAATTGATCCCTCTAATTATTTTTTAGATGAATGATTCTCATGAGTCATCAAATTATCATGTAATCTTATATATCTATACCAAATGAACCTTACATTTATTTTCTTACCATTTATGGAAGTTTTAACAAGATTCAATTACATCTCTCCAACCAAAAGTGAATGCCAACATCTCTTGGATATCAATAATCAAACAGCAATTATGATGAAGTTTAAATTAAACACTTGCTTATATTAATGAATGTTCATTTCAAAGACCTAGTTTACCATAATTCTTTGTATTAAAAATTTGAAAATCATCTAAGAGCATGTATAAGGTTATTTTTTGAAGAGCAATACTACAAGGACATTGCAAAAGACAATTTATTGATGCTCTTTAATCAATCCATGTATTAATGTGTGCATCAATTGCCTTCTTCAATCTAGAAAGGAAAACACTGATTTTTATTATTGGTGGTTAGAAGCCCCTTCCAACTTCTGATTGAAGTGCAGATTTAAATTTACTATTTTAAAACTTTTATTTGTGCATATCACTGATCATAAAAAAAGTACAACAAACTTAAAGTATTAAATTATAGGTGTCTATGCGTAAATTTAATTATGATTATTATAATTCTCATGCTTTTCCTATCCATAAGGGATGAATATGGATTTTTTTTTTTTTTTTTTTTTTTTTGTGAATGATAAAATGATAATCCTTGGTGAATACATTGATACATAAACATTTTATTGATCATCGGGTAGGGTATACTATTTTATTGGACATTGTGATTTTTTTAACCATTACTCGATATCATCTGTCAACTAAATTTCAAATATTAGATAAATTATCTTCTTTAATATCACTAATGTTCTATTCTTTAACTTGACCTTTATTGCAAGACTCTCATCTTATATGTATCTTTTGTTCTATTTTCAGATGATATTGCAAATATATAGCATGTTCTTACATATGACTCTCTATCAGATTTTTACGTTAATCACCATAGCATGACCCACCAAGCTTGGATGCCCTATTTTATCTGTCACCGATGAAGAGCACCTACAAGATGAAGTTTTTACAGACCGAAATTATGTCCGACAGGGATCCTCTGATGCTTAAGTCAGAGAGAGAGTTGATGAACAGCAGATAAAGAGAATTTGAAATGACAGTCTTCGTTCAGAATTATCTTATCTGTGCTGTTCGTTTACCTCCCTTTTATAGATGATTCTGATGTAACCGTCGAATACGTGGTCCCGCTTTTTATGACACTAAATTATCGGATCATAATCATGGAGTTAATAGGTTATTTATTTTCACTAATGATCGTAACACGTAGTTGATAACCGTTCATAACGGTTAGGATGTATTGAAAAGATAGACCGGCTATATGTCGGTGATACTGATAAGTCGGTAGTAGATCTGAATGAGTATCGGTCAGTAACTCTGATATACTGATGGTCTTCGATCGAAAGCTAATCAATTTGTCAGTATTACGGATATATAGTCGGCCTATCTTCTCAACACACCCTAACCGTTATGAACGGTTATCGACTACGTGTCATGACCATTAGTGAGAATAAACAATCCATTAACTCCATGATTATGGCTTGATAATTTAGCATCATAAAAAGCGGAACCATGTATTCGACGGTTACATCAGAATTATTTATAAAAAGATGGTAAACGAACAGCACGGGTAAGATAATTCTGGACGAAGACTCTGCCATTTCAAATTCTCTTTATCTGCTGTTCATCAACTTCCTCTCTGACTTAAGCATCGGAGAGTCTCCGTCGGACATAATTTCGATCTGTGAGGACTTTGTCTTGCAGGTGCTCTTCACTGACGACGGATACAACAGGAGATTAACCGCAACATTTATCTTCGACCATTTATGTTTCAGGAAAAGCATGTTTTCGTTCACTATTCCATCCTCTACTATACTCCTAACTATGGTGATTGTTTGGATCGTATATATGAGAATCCGTGTGGATATATATTTAATAAAATATTGATAACACAATATGTAGATCTTTAATTCTTAGATAAGATTAAAGAATTCAAATAATATTCATCTTATTTTTTTTCCTTGAGATTTGATTGTTATGAATAGTCTGACAGCAATTCTGACTTATAATCTATATGAGTTAGTGGATATTGCAACATGAGTTCATTATGATTGATTGTGAGCTAATTATAATTAATTATAATTAGATTTGATTGAATATGGATTCCCAACTTGGTCAGAATGATTTGAACGAGGGCTCAGATATACGCGCATGAATATTTAGTCTTGTTTACATGCAGTTTCGGATTTTTGATACGATCCTTTTCAATCAGAAAAACTCGAGTGGAAGGGCAAGCCATTATTTGGGCACCGGGCGTTAACTTTTTTTCTTTTTTCAAAGAGCCATTATTCAGGGCCCATAAGCAAGCCAACTAACTGATCCCACGTGTAGTGCACGTGTCCAGCCCTTTTTACTCCCGCGTCACTGTAGCTGCAGCTGCTGCCACTGGCTCCGCGGGAGGTCTAGAAATATTTAATTAGCGTGCGAATATCACTATTAGCTAAATTATATCTTTTTCTGAGGTCCGAGGACCTCCTCGCGTGGAAGTGGGTGGAAGGGACGACTTTGTTTTTTTTATAATTTTTTTTTTTTTCTCACAGCTCTGTCCTTTTCCCAGTCTCTCTCTTCTCACCCCTTTGACATTGCCCAAAAGTCAAGTGGGAAACCCGAAACCAGTTTCCGGCCTTTGAAAAACGATGCCCACCTTCACCTCCATCTCCAACCAAACCCCTCTCTTCGCTCTTTTACCCCTTCCTCTATAAATTCCAAAACCACTTCGCTCCCTCTCCTCCCCTCTCTTTCTCTCTCTCCAAAAAAGTCAGCGCCGCTCCGTCCTCCCTCTGCCGCTCCGACCTCTTCTCTCTTTGTTGCCGCTGCTTTCGTCCCGGAAAAGGCTACATAGCTCGAGTCCGGAGTTCAGATCTCGGGCCAAGCGCGAGTCTCGAGGCACAGTTTTTTCTTGGTTTGAGTTGGTTTGTTCTCCGCGGTGGCGATGGACGACGACAACTGGGATCTCTACGCGATAGTGCGGAGTTGCCGGTTTGCGGGTCCGCCGGCGACGACGGACCTCTGCTCTTCCTCCCCTCCGTTCTCGGGCCTCAAGGCGGAGGAGGAGGCATGGCCGGCAGAGGGAGGAGATGCCGGCGGCGGCGGCCTCCCCTTGTTTTTCCCGGATATGTTGGAGACCCAGAGCGTTCTCCAGGAGCTGGAGGAGCTCTGCAAGCCCTTCTTCCCCAAAGCCCAGCAGCAATCGCAGCAGAGCGGCCCTTCCTCGCCTCCGTCGTCCGCCGTGGGGGCCCCCCAGCACAGCAGGCAGCCCCACCGCCCCTTATCCCAGATTCCCCGCACGAAAAGAAGGTAAGTGCGCCATCCACCCATTTCCTTCTATTCCCTTCTAATGAAAAGCCAATCGTTTACAAAAGAAAAATTGGATCTTTGGCTAAAAAAGAGAAAAAATGGGATCTTGATGTGAATACCAGGAAGAACCCGCAGAAGAGGGTGGTGTGCCATGTCCCTGCCGACGGTCTCTCCTCCGATATGTGGGCCTGGCGGAAGTATGGCCAGAAACCCATAAAGGGCTCCCCTTACCCTCGGTTAGTGATCCATCTGTTCCTCTTGGTTCTTCTTCTAGTTATTTTTGGCTCCCAAAGATAAGAAAAGAGCCAACTTTTTCCGTTGGTTCTCTTGAAACAGGGGATACTATAGGTGTAGCAGCTCCAAAGGCTGCTTAGCCCGGAAGCAGGTGGAGCGCAGCCGGACGGACCCGGCCATGTTCATCATCACCTACACCGCCGAGCACAACCACCCGTTGCCCACCCACCGCAACTCCCTCGCCGGCAGCACCCGCCACAAGCTCTCCCCTCCCGCCGCCTCCTCCACCACCCAGCCTCCCACCACCAGCGGCGGAGCCAGCGATGGCGAGAACCTCCGTCCCGTCAATCCATCCTCAAGTCCACCTTCGTCCTCCACCACCGCGGGCCTCTCCCCCACCACCCCGCTCACGGCCTCTATGGAGGACGAGCTCCTCCGCCGCGGCAGCCGGCCACGCAAGGGGCCGGACGGCGACGAGGTAGACGACGACGAGGAAGAGGAGGAGGAGGAAGAGGGAATGCTACTGGTGGAAGACATGGAAGTGATGGGCGAAGATGACTTGCTCTTCATGGGATTGGATGAGTCTTCCGGCGCCCCGGCCACCTCCGCAGCCGCATCCACGGCGGCGATGGCGGCCGTCGCCTCCGCCTTCCTCGACGATGACAGTGCCTTCGGGGAGCAGTTCCTCCCTCCGCCCTGGCTGTCCAACAGCAACAACAACGCGGCGGCCGCCGCCGGCGGGAGCTGACGACAGCCCGCTGCTGCTGCCATCAGACAGCATACAGAAAGATAGAAAGAGACTGGAAGAAAGCATCTGATCCGTCCATTCCTGTCCCTATTTTTTTTTAATAATTAATTACACTATATACGCAAAAAAGAAAAAGTAGAAAATTAGGCCAAGGTTCTACCGTTCCATGTTCTCTCTCTTTTGCTCTCCGAGAGCTAGGGCCTAGTGATGGCAATGCTTGTAATTTTGCTGACTTGTTCTTTTTATAAATTTGGTTCTATGTAACATGTGTTCCCTGATGATTCGGTTGCTCTTTGTTTCTGGTCTTTTTTCTTTGTTCGGTCGTAATTTAGTTTGATTTTTTATTTGAGGTTCACCTTGTTGGCCGTCAACGCGGATTTTGGTAGAAGGTTATTGCTTTTTGGACTATTTCCCATTGCTTTCTTGGTCTCTTACAGGATGGCACAGGGCTCAGCGCGGTCTATGAAACCCTATTCTTGTATTTTCTCGCAAAGATTACGTAAATTATTTTAATTGACTTGGGGTTTAAATATATAGAAAAAAGTTTTTGGACTGGCAAGGCAAAAGTTGTCGATTTGGGCCGCACCCACCAAGGACCACATGGGAATGGCCTCGTGTTGCCACGTAGCGATTGGGATGGATGGATGGGGACCCGTTGGGTGTCGGCACGGCATACCGTTTTTTTTTTTTTTTTTTTTGGTAGAACATACGGTTTTCTTTTTGCCAATGGCGCCGTTAACAGTTTGGCGTTATCATCCACTTATTAATTAGGAGATGACTAATCGTGATTATAAATATTTTGGTTATCCTAATACAGCTGTACCCCTCGTAACTAAGATTCGATTAGACGTGGTTATATGACCGTTAACATAATTTAAAAGATCCACTTGCGGGGTGCACAGCAACGGTTAGTAGTAGTTGAATAATTTGATGCGAAATATGCTTGCATTAAATGATGCACGCCGATCTCTCTCTTAGATCTACTCAAATCTCCATTCTCTGCAACAATTTCACAAAAAAATCATTCTCTAAATCACCATTCCACAAGTTTAAATAATGTAATTTATCTAGAATTACACTCAAGCAAAAATTCCACAATTCCACTCTAATTCTTGTATCATCTATGTATGACACGACTTTCATGCTAGACTCATCGCCGCCGGCAAAATGGCATCCACATTCTTTAATGTTCCCGACCAAAGATCACAAATATGATGTATTTTCGCCTTAGATTCTCATGTTATGTTATTATGTTAACATGAGGACCTAGCCTGGCTGCTCAAGCCTGGCCAAAAGATTCAGCAAAACCATGTGAATCACCGGAGCAAAAAAGAATAAAGAATACGTCGAACTGATATTTACTAAGATGCAGGTTAAGAACTAAAATGTGGAATGCGAGGAGAAAATTCTCAATTCCTATTTATCTGAAGATTTCATTTAAAAAAATTCAAATTTATATTTTCTCTTTTCTCTTATATTATCAATACAAAAAAGATACAACTCGTTAGTTCATGGACAATGGTCTCCCCCTTTCTTTAATCCTTAGTAATTAAATAGGCTTTCTTTGTTATTTTACTCATTTTTGGCCGAAAGAAATGCAAATACACTGGCTAAATCAGAGGATTTATTTATCAACTCGTTGAAATGATACCAAAAACACTATAATTATTTCAATGATCATGATCTTACTCTCATGCATTGCGCATGTGGAATGCTAACACACGTACTGGGTGTATGGGATGCCTTCCATGCGACCATGCATCACATAAGAATGCCATAAGAGTTGGCGTTATTCCCATTTGCTTGTTTTTACCATACGTGCATCTCATGCGTAACAGAATTGTTTGCTTACTGCCGCGGCGTGTTGTTTAACAACCCTTTTGAGCACTGGGCTTAAGAAACTTGCTGGAAGCCCATGTCCACGTGCTTCCTCGTGCGTTTTTGACAGGCTTTCAGTTGACAATCCAAGTTGCAACTAGAAACCACGCACGTTTCGGACAACTCCAGTATCAAATGGGAGTTAACTCACGCACCATGCGAACATATGGTTCCCATTTCTTAAAAATAGACAGCTTTGAAACACCGTTGGCAAGAATTTTCAAGTCCAGGCCATAACCATATGAGAGTTGGATCCAGAACCAGTTTATCAACTATTACATGATTGTATACTATGAATAGGCACAAAGCATCTACAAATACTATGTTCGGCAATTGTTTAATTTATGAAGCCACATTACCAAAATGTAGGATAGAAATAGTATGTGAGATGCGTACGATGCCCAAAGAGTATTAAACTGTTCAAAGTTGATGTGAATTGCCAACAATGAGGTGAAGTTACTGGTGCTAAGAGGTAGCAAATGAAGCAGGTGTCACCATTACGTCGAGCATCCTGTGCTATGGAATTCGTCCCCATGTTACTTGCCAGGCATGCGTCGACTAGATATTCTTATATCATTGATCTGCATCAGTGTGTTCATAGCTCGTATAAACTAATATGATAGATGTAGGAGTTTCGGATGATTATGTGGTTCTTTTGCTTGCTTTCACAAGCGAAAGCTTATCTAATATTCTCCTCAAGAAAGCAGAATACTCAATTCGGCTTGACAGGGCTGATACAAAAGAATCACATGCAGACAAAGAATTGTCTTGACCCAACTGCCAACCGGGAAGCCGACACGATATATTGCGTTATTGATTTCACAATTGACAATTTGCTCCATCCCATTCATTCCTCAAAGGCTGAGACTGCAACACTTGAATGCCGCGTTGGCCCCTAAAGTTATTGGCTACATCTCTCTGGTGTCGGCCACTTCTATAGCTGTCAATGTTGGATCAAAGAATTTTAGTTAGGTTGATCATCTCCAGTTACAAATCCTTGGCCTTATCTTTTGGACAATGGACATACTTCCTCATCTATGTTATATGATGTCGACTTTTATATTTTGCTATCTTAAAAAGCAAAAGAAGTGGAGAAAAAGGCATGTAGACACGAGGTGGCAGTAGAAGCAAATCATCTTATGACTTGCAAACGAGGCAATTTTGGACATCTTCGACCTGGACCAAGAAGCTACATTTTGAGGACCAACTCACGTCTTTTAGAATGCGAGCAATGCCGCAGATTGGATTGTATCCTCTATTGCCGAGCATACCAAAAATTAGATTTGGCATCAAGATGATGCTTGCCTCCGGATTCTTTGGGATATTTTGTATTGTAATTTTTTAGATTATACTCACACTAAAACCCCCCCCCCCCATCAAAGCATCGTCTCCTAACTTGTGTCATCACATCTTTTGCCAATAGCCCCCGCTAGATTGGAGCTTCTCCATCTTTGATCTTCAGATCTACGAACCTAAGCTATTTCTTCTTCTCAAGTCAAGCATATCCTTGTTCAAGGAATGCTCCCCTATTGTGGAAAAACTGCAGACAGTATTATGACGGCTAAGAATTTGATTGAGGACCAGAACCTCTTCAAGTCAAGCAGCAAAGATTATATGGACGACAACCTCTTTGCTTGACAACAAATATTGTCAACTCAACCATCAGTGCTAGGAAGTTACATGGACTTCCACTGGAAGCGGATGAAGAGGTCCATCAACAAGAGCATCAATTATGAGGACCACTTCGATCCCAGGTCAAATCTATGGAGATGCAACATAACCGCACGCTTTATAGGCAAAACAGTCGGCAAAATTTTGGAGAAGACTAACATTTACACAAAGAATATTAAATAGAATTCATCCTTTATGATGATCCCTGAACCCCAAGGGCATGAAGATGAGCCAGACACCCATCTCTATCCAATAGAGCACGATGTTCTTCCTCGAGAAATTTTGGCATCTAGCTAGCCCACACAAGCTGGTTGCTGCCTCTCTCTCATAACCAAATCTTCTAAAAACACCGATTCTGCTTCATGTAATTAAAACTTGGTCCTTCATCATCTTAAATCTTCTTGGGGGGAGAAAACAAAAGAATACATGCTAGAAAAAAGAATCCTGCGAGCCATACAAAAGATGTGATAATAGAGATGGCAGATAGTGATAATATTGTCTAGACTATAATCAAACAGCTCCCAAAAGAACACATGCACCTACTTGGATGTCCTACCCCCTGGAAAAATGCCAAAACAAAGCACACATACGACATGCTCTAAAACCAGAGTCTTGTACTTATTGGGAGTAAGAGAAACATGCTCAAGCCAGATATAAATTTAAGTGATTAAACATCTTGTAGTGTAAAAATAAAGAACGTTATGCCAAAAGGATCTGTGTCCATTTCCATTCTGCAAGGCGCGCAGCTTTTTCTTGGAAAAATGTTTGCTAAACCATCCTTACCGAGGAAAAGAAAATGGAAATGTAGGATAAAACTATCAGAGAGAACTGGCTGTTGAACGCAAAATCCACGCTCAGCATGTGCCTTCCGATGGTCTCCCGGCTGTCTCAACATTCTCAGCAGCAGCAGCTGCTGCTGTGGCAGCCTCATTCAAGCCCATCTTTTGCAGCTCATTCAGAAACCCATCAACATCATTTGCACTTATTCTGTAAGGTGTGTGAGCTGCACCTGGAAATGATCGGTTTTCGACTTCTTTTTTGTACTCTGATAAAGCCTTGTTGATGGCGTCCCCCACATGTGCAAATTGTTTGCAGAATTTAGGAGTAACCTGCCACATGGTTCAGAACATATGCACACATTTAAAGATCCCTTTGGATTGTGAAGAACAAGAATGGGGTCTAGCACTAACCTTAGCATGGTGAGGGTGTTGTAACATGCCCAGCAAGTCATGGTAAACTAGCACCTGTATAGAATTAACATAATTGATGTAAATATGATGTTAAAATATGTTCTTAAAGCTCAGCAGACAGAGGAGCAGCAGAAGGAGGAGGATGGGAATTCCTTCAGTATTCAAAAATACAACCAAAAAATAAGTTTAAAACAAGGTTAAGTTTACACATTAGAAAGACTATGAACCAAAATGTTTTCACTGTTATGGTTTGTGGTCACATGGTACATTGTAAATCTCAATAATGTCATTAAATGAGATCATAGACATCTTCAGTTTCCTTGTCAACACAACCTTTCCAAATCCTTCCCCACAACCTTCATCTATAGTTGAAGTCCTCATCCTTTTACCCTCATCCTTTCACATGATTTCACATCTCATAGTACCAAGATAGTTTTTCTTTTTAGAGAAACTAGTAGCAGATATTGCAGCAGGGCTTGTACATCAATAGCAATAACAAATTGCCAGTTTTCCTGCTTTTAATTATTTTTTTCCAAGCATCCAACAGAATTAAAAAAGAGTTTCAGTTGAAACTCATATAGCTCATGGTAGCTGTAAGAAACCAACAAGTGAGCTGCCACTCTCTAAATTAACAATAGGTGCTAGCACTTAGCACAAAACAGCAGGCTAATGATTGAACTAACTGAGACCCAACACATAAGCAATAAGGCTGCAATACACATAAGAAAAAGAAACTTTAAGAGCTTTGTTTGATTTTTAGAGATCAGTTTACTTGTCATGAAAGTAAATAGAGCAGAAAAAGAAAAATGGAGTTATACCCCACAAAGAACAATTACTGATGTGATCAGAAAGTGGTCCCAAAAGCCTAACTGAATGGGCCCTCAATAACATTTTGTCCTAGACAGGCCCATGAAGACTCACAAATATTCCAGATCACAAATTTTATAGAGCTATCAATTGTTATCAGCTGATTCTCTCAATATAGACCCAAGCATTCTGATAATATATTCTGATCACGAAAACCATCAGCACATTAGCCGTTAGGTCTCCTTGATAACATCGTTCTTTCATAAGAGTCTCAAAAGGTTGAATGTCATTGCCTTAAATTTAAGCATAGTCTTTAGTTCCCTGACCTTACTAAATTCCTTATAAAGGGAACTTTTCTAGTCTACAGATTCCGCTTATCAATTGAAGTACTCCAATATAGATTTGAAATCTAACATTCGACTAAAAATAAATTCTTTCTTCACAAAATAGGCAACAAGAAAGAGCTCCAGATCCTATGATAATTCAGATCCTATGATAATGATTCCCCTTATGACACAAAAACATCTAAGGCAAAGTGTTTTATGGACTAGGAGTGCCTTATTAGGCATTGATTATAACCCCTATCTAGCTCTTGCATCTTTTAAGATATTTGGTTTTGCAGATAGGACCATTGCCCCCTCTTGTACATAATAACATGTTCTTTTATATTTCATCATTTTTGTCTTTTATATTTCTCCATTTTTCCATCTTGTTCATTTCAAAAATCCTAAACTTCATGTCACCATGTTTTGCTTTTCAGTTTGTTATCCATGCAATTATATTACTCATGTTAGTTGTTTCCAAATGTATTAGCAAATGTCAAAGTAGTTAAGTAGCACTACCTTTTTGGTTAATCAAAACATATTTCTCCAGCAATTACATCACTTGAATCAGATCAAGTTTGGTTCACCATGCTCTAGGAAGTCAAAGCTTTCAATTTACTTGCCTGCAATTCCTATTTCTGGAATGTTTTGCACCATGATCATCTCATACTCTCCATATTAAGATGGTGTTTCTTACACATAAATCTTACCATATCAAACAACTCTATTAAAAGAGTTGGGGAAATTAAGATTGCCAGTAACCACCCTCAAGAAAAATAATTCACCATTCAAGTACAATAAGCCAATCATGCAACAAATAAACTGCCACAAGCAACACATTATGGATTCTACCCTCATCTATAAATACACCACCAAGCAATCTAACAACAGAATGGCCATTCTTTCTATTCCTTAAGACCCTTCAATGCTAGAACTAGTTGGACATATATATCGTACATCACAAATGACAAAATTAATACCCAAGCTCTTTGGTAATGTTGGAACTCTTTCATGTCTGCTAGCATATCATTTCTAGTTATATATTATACTAAAGTTATGAAGTATTAATCCAACAAATATTGCAACTCGTTAGCACTACCATCAAGGTACGCCATCTCAGTACCAATACCATTCTATTACAGTGTTAGTACATGGTACAGTACGAGATCACAAAGCATACCCAGTGTCAGTATAGTATGAGACTATATATCAATTAAGTACCAATATGATACTGTACATCCAGTATAGGATGGTACTAACCGGTACGACGAACCTTGATTGCCATTTCTAATCAAGTGCTATAAGCTATGTAACATTGTCAACCATAGTGATCTTACAATAATGTTCTTCATACAATGATCAAATGGCACTTTTAGTACATCTCCAATTTTCTTGGCCTCCACCAGGTTGCACTCTCCTGGACATTTCCTTGCTATCCTCCTTTCTGTACTTAATTATATTTAGATAATGGAAGTTGCTGATAAGATAATGTGGTATCAACCAATTGCTTAAATAAAAAAGATGGTGGATTTGCATCAAGTGGACAAATTGTTCCAACTAAATCATTAAATAATTCCTCATTCTAACATTCTCTTTGCCCATGGTCAAATAAATGAGGCAATCTTTGACTCTCAGGCAACCACGGACAACACAAATTTAGAATCTCTTAGATAGTCGGGGAAAATCAAATGGAACTAGCAATCATTTACTACCTATCTCCTGCCTTTTTCATTCAGCAAATGAATTAGGCAAGTCTGATCAAACAATTCTACAAACAATTTAAAGAATCAATACTTACTTCCCAAATCAAATGCAAAAGGAAATATCAGGGCACAGTCACTGGATTCTACACATCCTAATGTTAACAATATCTATAAATGTGTGACAGTCCTCCGGTCATAACTATGCTAGATTCTCTTGGCCTTATCTATGTTAAGGAGACATAAAGGATAGATGCTTCTCCTGCAGAAATTCCAGATGCAGTTGGTCTTCTTTTGCTTAATTTTAAAACGAAATTAAAAGGATTTCTTACAGCAGTTCAGCCAAGAAACTCGGGGACAGTTGGGGATCGATGAACAAACCTGACCACTGCAGAACGGCCCGGCCCCAATACCAATGGTTGGAATCTGGAGGGCAGAAGTAGCTGCAGCCGCCACCGGTGCCGGCACACACTCCAAGACAACCGAAAAGCATCCAGCCTCCTGCAAGGCGAGCGCAGTCTCCACAACCTGCACCACAGCTTTCCAGTTACCTATCAAAGCCATTCAAAATCACCATCCAAGTGGCGAAAAGGAGAGACCTTGACAGCACTGGTGACCGTCTTGCCCTGGGGCCTGAAGCCGCCGAGCACGCTGATGGCCTGCGGAGTTAGACCGACGTGCCCCATGACCGCAATCCCGGCCTCGACGATCGCCTTGGCCGCCGTGATTCTAGAGGGGGCGCCCCCTTCCAGCTTGATGGCGTCCATCCCACCTTCCTTGAGGAACCTCACCGCCATGTCCACCGCCTGCCCTGCCATCAATCCAAGAAACATTAACAAGAAACGAGATATATATATAAAAAAAAAAGGCTTTTTTTTTTTCTTTCAGACAGGGAGAGAGAAAGGGGTAAAGACCTGGGAGGATGAGGACTCGTAGGACCCGAAGGGGAGGTCGCCGACTAGGAGGGGCCGGGAGGCGCCGCGGGCGACGGCGCGGCAGTGGACGAGCATCTGATCGATGGAGATGGGGAGGGTGGTGTCGTGGCCGTGGACGACCATGGCGGCGGAGTCGCCGACAAGGCAGACGTCGATGCCGGCGGAGTCGATGTGGACCGCGGAGGGGTAGTCGTAGGCGGTGACCACGGTGATGGGCTCGCCACGCCGGTGCTTCTGCCGAAGGTGGGTCAACGTCACCCGCCGGCTCGGGCTCTGCGGCTTCGGGCCGCCGTACACCGTGCTCTCCGGCATGTTGCTCATCAGCCGCCTCGCCACCTGCCGCAGCATCCTTCTATTCTTGGTTTGCACGTCCTCTCCTCCCTCGATGCTTCTTGGCGGCGCAGACAAGGGGGAATTTTGGATCGAGAGATACCGGAGCCGGGGAGATCCTGCTTGATTTGGAATCGGCCACTTTCATGGGTAATTTTGACACGTTGCAAGCAAGTGTACACGTGCAAAGCTCCCCGCGCGCTACGACAAACAACAATATATATATTTTTTGTTATATTACTGCTAAAAATTATTGGTTATTCTATTACATATTTGTTGAGGGGAAGATTTGCCGAATACCGTGAAAGTTGGTTTTATCGGAGGTTTATTTCATGAGACCCGGTTTAAGATGAAAATATTATAAAGTTTGACAAAAATATTATATGCAGTTCATATTTTTAAGCTTCAAAAAGATGAAAACATGTTATGTTGATAAGTGATAACACTAAAGTTCTATAAACTGAAAACTATATGACAAGTATAATTAGCAAAAGAGTTGTCTTTATCCCAAAATATATCAAGTAGATTAATTGATAATAGGCTATAAATATATCACAACATTTAGCCATGTCTGATTCCCGCGTACTATACAAACTGATATATAGAGCATGATGCGCTCTATGGGTCATTTATTTCGCAAACAAACCTCCTTTTATTTGGAAAGATCTCTTTTCTTGAACCTTAATTTTCTTTTGCAACCTCATTATTTTTAAAATTTTAATTATCAATAGATGAAAAATTTTGAAAAAAAAATTATAGATGTAGTGTCATCATCTAATTTGATAAAATAATT
Organism: Elaeis guineensis; assembly: GCF_000442705.2. NCBI lineage: Eukaryota > Viridiplantae > Streptophyta > Magnoliopsida > Arecales > Arecaceae > Elaeis > Elaeis guineensis. The sequence goes on from NC_025995.2 coordinate 113,551,676, forward strand.
TATTTAAAAATACTTATAAGAGAATGCCCATTCTTAAGGGTACGGAGTTGATCATATGGTATGATGATATAGATCATAATCTCGTATAAGTATGGGAGCCATTGTAATTATAGAAAGAATTTTGCTTATCAATTTATTCTGTACTTTATTTATTACTCAAAATATAAATTATGATATATATGATACAATCTAGATTTGACAATCATTAAAATTACACCTACTAGCTCGATCAATCAATAATTGTGTGAGACATGGCATGCAAAAATCAATAGCCGTTCAAATCTTCGAACAAATAGCATCAATAGTTATAATTCAGCATGATCTCCACACATCGTGTAAGAAAGAGTGTAACTACTCAAAGCAGAAGAAAAAAAAGAATATAATTGTTCATCTGAAGATCACAAGACCAAATTGTGATAGAATCTTATCCTTCTCTCCATATAAACCAAATTAAAGAATCCTAAGTAGGAGACTTTTTATCTCGCTCTTATCTTGGTGCTTTCTATCTTAGATCTCTTCTATCTTACCAAAACTCTATCTTAACTTAAGCATTGAAGGATTTTTCTATTGTATACGTTCCGACAACCCCTGATTGCTTCATTTTTTTTTTTCGCAGATAGGATTTCTCCATCCACCACATTGCGTGATTGCCCCCTTTGTGGTTTTCTTTTCTCCAAAGCTTCTCTGAGCAGTGCCACAAAGACCAAATACTTTGTTTGCCCACGTCTAAAAATTGTTGCCATTTTAGATTGTGAGAAGGACTTTGTGTATTTAATTGGGCTGGCTAATACAACTGGGATAACTTTATAATGATAATATAATGCTCAGATAAAGTTCGATTTAGGTTTCCTTTGTCCGTTAAGGAAGATCTGCATCTTTGGAGACCTAACGCACAGCTCTTCAACAGACTATCCAGCTTACGATCCCTCTCCGCCAGAGGCCTACAAATCCCATCACATCCTGTTGAGCCTTCAGGGAGACAAACAACGGTTACGTGTGAGAGAGAATTCCAGCTGATTTGGCAAGCACAGCATTCACACAACCGTGGCCGTCACGACACACAAAAGGCCCGAACTACTCCAGAAAGGTTACAAACTCCTAAAATACGAGCCACAAGAACGCAAGGTCTTGGAGCAGGTCCACTGAATTATACAATTAAATCTTAAATGCCACCCGTTATCTGGTATTTGCTGTCTTTTCTTATCTAAATAACAATTTTAAAATTTTCATACTTTTTTCCAATTCCCTTCCAGAAAAGAAGACCTGCAAAATGTCCTTATTGCATGGAGTAATAACAAGAGTGGGAGAATGACATGCCTATCCTCGTAACATAATGGCATATGATTTTCCCCTAACATGCCACAATAATCCAACCCCGTTCTCCTCGTATTTGCATGCAAACTAAAAATCTTTGGCATCTGGTTAAAATGATGCTGTTGTTCGGGTTATTTCACTGTTTAAATTAAATTGCATGAACTGGAGATTTCATCCAGATCTCATATAAAGAACTCTGTGATCTCATAGTAAGAATATTTGCACAAGGATTTGGTTTTCATGCAATAGACACAACAGAATGATAACTGCAATAGCATGAGAAGTCCGATCATGATAACTGATCTTAAGTGTATCTGTACAAGCCCTACCTCATGCTTTGACAGGTACCATCAATCTTTTTCCAGCTTACAGATCTTCTAAAGTTGGTGCTCACTGCAACAACCATCAACCAGAAGGCAGTAAATTCCAACTGTAGAAATGAATTTTGATCACAATTGAAATGTGCCCAAATCTTGACCATGCCGAGTAAGTTTAACACCCCTCCCACCAATCCACTGAAGCCGATAAGAGAGATCAAGGTTATGAATGAGAAGCTTCAGATTGTCTGCCTCATCCAGCTCCACTGCCTCATCCTGCAGAGATGAAAACCATAGGTGGTCCTTCAAACTGGGGCGGAAAAAATTCTCTTGATTGTTTAATTTTCTAAATGGTGAACAAATTAAAGAAGGCAGGGCAGCGGTGAATGCAAAATTCTGGAGGGAATATACACGGATCCTACATGCATACGCCGAAGGGTCTTATTAAGAGGAGGCTAGTTGTCTGGTTTGCATTTTTTTAGGCTCCCCTTTTTTTAATGGTTACATAGCCTCCCTTCACCTATGCATCTAACAGCACATTACATGGCATGACAATCACAATGAGCTACAAGTCCACACTATTTGCTATGGAGTAAAATCATGATTCTTTATTTTAATACAAATTGCTTTTCTTTACAAAAAAATCTGATTACAAGCGATCAAAGAATTTTCTCCAACAGCAACGAGGGCAAAGTCAAGGATCCATTGGCACTACACCAAGCATATTATGCTTCAACTTGAAATGCCGCAAGAACCAAGGATGACATGCCAATGATGGATACATAGGAAGAATTTGAAGATTTCTCAAAAGATGCAATAATTAGTGTTCAAACGCTGATAAGTCTGATATACCTGCTAGTGTCGTATATTATCTTTGCTTTCAAATTTTCCATTTCAGGCACAAAGTCATCAATATACATTTTCAGCAGGAACTCAAATTTGGAATCATGATCACTAAGTCGTAAACATCCTTTATGGCCAGAATTCTGTCAGATTATTTTTCACTTCGAATATTGATCAGGTATGTCAGCATGTAGGATAAAACATTATTAACTCAAAGCACATTTCTTCATCGATTTCTATAAAAAAAATTTCATGAGAGAGAGTTGGATAAATCCATTTTTCTGTTTAAAAACTGTACAGATCAATTAGGATAGGATAAGACAGTTTTCAGGATCTGAATGGAAAAAATGCAACAGAATGCATAAAGAGAGAGGATGCGATCATCAGGTCCGGCCACTCAGAAGTTAAGGTACACTTGCAGCCCTTGATTAAATCACCAACAATTTTAAATTAATCAGCGAAAGAAAAGATTTGAGGATTTTCTCTTGAAAGGAGCCTAATTTGGATCGAAAGAATTAGGTATTATAGTTGGAGGACATCTCTAAAATCCTAGGGTGTAGGAAATGTGTAGGGGAAGACAATTAGAACATAGTGGTCATATGCTAACTGCATGTGCTATTTGAGAGACAAAATGGAGAATGACTTGACAGTTTTGGGAAGAAATGGGTGGCCGGAGGTGAAATGCTGATAAAAGGTCTTCATTCTCTTCTGGAGAACTCCAAGTAAGAGGAGAAAGTGTAGATCAAGGTTCCAAAGTGCCAACCCTCACCAGCAAGTACAGGGTGTACCATATCGACTCAGATTGGTACCACTATAATATGGGGGCCCGATATGTCTCTGTACAGACACATGCTGCACTGACTTCAACTGCATACCATGTGTCAGTAGAGGGACAAACTTTATCACACCAGTAAGGTACTAATACAGGGCCCTGTATCCAAGACTTAAAACATTGACATGGATTAAATTCCAAGCAGGCAAAGAGAAAAGAATTAGATTTCTTTGTTACTGGGGCTAAACAACGAAGATTCAGAAATTGTGGCACCTGGTTTCTGGATCAGCTGTCTAGGCATATAAAAGGATAAAAAGGCTTTTTAAAGATAAAGCATAGAGATCAACACTAACCGTAGGTTCTTTTCACCTACAAGGATAAGAAATTTTATCAGGTTGCTCCTAATATTTATCAAAGGAACATAAATAAAATTTGTCATAAGAATGGCCCTCAACTACAATTGTAACCTCCTTGGTCAAGAAACATCAACTTAAATTTTGATATCAGGTTCTTCAGGTGACACAAGCCTGCCTAGAAGCTATTGGGCTGCATAGCTGCAAATTCCACTTTGTGTCATTCAGAATGTCAAGAGGATATGTAAAATGAATGCTCCTGTACTGAAAAGAATCAAGTATTTGGACATCTTTTAAAATGGTTTTTAAAGAAAGATGACCTAGTAAAAAGAATAAACATTTATATATTCTTGTTTATCTGATGTAAAAATGCAATTTAATAACAAAAGATCATTAAAAAACAGGAGGAAACAAGTCACGGAAGTAATTCCAGGCAACGATTCTTGAAAATCCAATATAAAGGAGAACAGTGACAGAATCAAGGAATATAGTAGATTGGTGTATAAAATCAACTAATCAATCAATAACAGTTTTTCTTGAACAAAAACAAATAAATAATTGACATATCGATTCATTTTAATGGAAAATTTCCACTTGAAGATGCGAACAGAATGTCTATTGAGCAGGTTTAAGAAAGTAACAGACAGTTGTAATATAAAAATGTCCCAAGTGCATCAGCTACCTGAGCAATGACCCCTTTAGTGTGCCCTATTATGCTTGCCATAATACTTGATCGAGAAGAATTAGGTGAAAATCCTTCCCATGGAGGAACAAAAATGAGTTTAGTGCATTGGACAGGAACAAGGCTTCTGCTGAGCTTCTCCCACCAGGCCGTTCCCAGAGACCACCATCTAATCATCAGTCCATTCTCAGAGAAAGCAACTAGCCCCTATTTCAGGAGAGACCTTGTTAGAATACATGCAAGAATAAGCATTCTTGATTACATGGTTATGGACCTGTACAACTGTTCAACTGTTCAATTTACTGAAAAAAAATTATGGGGTTATGCTTTCAAATATTAATGTTGTCAAACCTAAGAACCGTATCAAACGTAAGAAAAGATGTTTGCAGTTTATTTGGCTACCAGAATACAACAGTGTAGTCTCTCTCTCTCTCTCTCTCTCTCTCTCTCTCTCTGTGTGTGTGTGTGTGTGTGTGTGGAGATGTTTTGTGCATCTTATTGAAGAAACCATTTATTTTGAAACTGGAACTACAACTCGACAACTGGAGCATGCCCTTGAAAAATAGGAAAACTGTGCAAATTTCAGGACAACACCATCATGGAGATTTATGTAACAACGGATGCAAAGCAAAGTTAATAGTCATGTTTGAAGATATCACTTAAAATATTCTAGAAAAATAATTAGAATTGATGTGTCTTATAACATCATAAACAATTTCTAAAATTAAAATAGTATGGCAAACTGCATTTTAGCCCAACAGCTGGAGTCCACCTTTATTTGTTTGGAAGGAGATTCTGGGTTTGAACCTTGTGAGGCATTTCCCAAGCATATTGACTCCACCTAATTCTAATTCATAGCATTCCCGTCAATATATTCAAAATATAAAAAGGGAAGGCATGATATTCCATTTAGTAACAACGGAAATGATCATTGAACAGGAGCTCTGAAATATCATGAAATTACCATCATTTTTTTCTATAAAAGAGGGTCTGTGAAGGATGGACAATAATAGATGAAAGAACGAAAAATAGACTGCACTTATTTAAGTAATGAAATATGACAAATCACAATCAGTTATGTACATGGAATCCGAACTGTGGCTTAATGATATATTGTTTGGTGGAAGACGTATACTTGAAGCTGTATGTCTCACATTCTACAAATGAGAATCCCAACACAAAAACCAATCAGTTACCGTCAGTGGAATAAAAATTTACAAAATGAAGACTGACAAACTACCTAAAATGCCAATGCATGTAAAATATAAACCAGCAGACACATCATGTAAAAAAGAAACCAACACAACCCAGATATCAGGATATTGGATACATGTTTGCAAACATAGGTCCTTTAAATGCAAAATGTCTAGGATACTGCACCTCTCCATCTGGGGAGAAACTCAAGGCAGTTATTGCTGTACTGATCCTTGAATTTGAAGCTCCTTCAAGCAAGATTGGAAGACCTGGAGGTCCACTTGCATCCAGAATCTTTATTTTTGTCACACTACAAGAAAACAAGAAATATAATTATATCAACAAGAGAAAGCAAACTGTGAAAAAGAGTAATGTCAAAGTTGAAATCAGGTATTTATTAGACTGCATAAACACCAAGCAAAAGATAAAACATGATGTATGCTAAAATCCCAAAATCTGTGCAAATTAAGCTCCAATTTCCACTCTGTAGCATTTTACATTGTTACACATGACAGAAGCCTCACATCTATTCAACCATTAACAAAGATTTGAATGTCTCAGCTAAGATATCAAGCTTCAAAATTTTTAGCAGACTAAAAACCATCAGCTGAATCCCCTTGAACTATCAAACAGGGCAATTTTATAAACAAAGGAAGTTAACAAATGCATGGACCAGATACACACACAGAGAGAGAGAGAGAGAGAGAGAGAGAGAGCATTCCCTTTTATCTGATGCAAGATATTAATTCAAGAGGACCATCATGTAGAGTCAGTTTACTTAAAAGCCTTTCCTTTTAACTCAATATAGAATGTGATTCTCTACAAGGAAATTTCAGAACCTACTTTTACAATCTTTAAACTAAAAGGCCCGATGCCATCCATGTTGTGTTGGTTTTATGGATCAACATGACATCTATTAAAGATTGTGAATATTAATATCCAACAGAAAAACCTGACTCAACCCTTTGGCAAGACAACTTTAGGCAAGAGAAGAGCTACCATTAAACCCAAGAGGGCACCATTAGGTACGGGACCAGTGATATGCCTTACACAGTTTAAGCTCATGCAGCTAGTGTTCAACCTTCTAAGGTTCCTCTAGACTTGAAAAGAGTGAAGACAGATGTAAAATGGCCAGCTTTAGAACTGTTACAATATGACTCTAAAGAAGCCATCATATGTTCATTTATTATCATAAAGTTGATTAAATAACAACTAACAACCTCACACTGTGTAGATTATTGGACAAATAATAGATTATTGGACATCTTATTTGTCATTTATTTTTCAACATACCTTTCTACATCATATACATGAATGGTAACACTGTGAATATCCCCAATAGCATCTCCAACGGCCAAACGTGTTGCTCTCCCATTCAGAGCAATCATAGGAAATACACGTGCAATTTCCCTTAAAGCAAGCATCGAGGTGTGAAGGCAAACCTTGCGCATGACTAAGTTGCTAGGGTCCATGGTCTGTAAAACATAGCTTACTACCTGCAAAATCTGCAATTTGTCAGCAGGGTTTTTGATCTATATAATAGAAGGGAGATGCAGAGACATAAAATTCATGAAATGCACCATGCAAACTTGAATGTTTCCCATGTACAGAACTCTAATAATGTGCAGACACCCCCCAGATGTAACCCATGATACCATGTAAAAAATTATAGGTTAGAATAGTGGTCTCCATATTCTCCTTTTGTGTTCAATGTTAATCAAGTAAAAACATGATACAGTTATACCAGTGTCAAGTGTCCCAGTATCTAGAAGAACCTGATATAGGTACTTTCAAGGAATTTAGGACAGAGGCTGTCTTTATCTTATAACTACTTGTGAAAAAAAGATATAGATCATTTTAGATACTGAATCATTAATTGGAGAAATTGCTCCGTAAGTTTATAGCACTGATAAAACATAGGCTCAATGTTCTATTAGGCTTGGCAATGTTTATATAGGATGCCAAAAGTTGACATATAGTGGTGATAGCATCATAATTGTATGATTTAAGGTGTCAAGGAATTTTATGAAGTGTCCAAGTGCTTGACATGGTAAGAAAACTTTTTTCTTTTTAAGAAAAAAATAAAATGTCTAGGTGGCACTGTACATATCACATTAGCAAGAAACTACTAGATGTAGAAGCGAGAAGCAACTAATGATTTTGCAATAACACTGTAATATGTATTAGAACTAATAGCACACCAGCAAGCAAATTGTAGGACGATTTTTAGTGTGGTTGAGCAGACAAAGTTAACATCTGAGAGGTAACAATAAACATACATATGAAGAACAACATAGTAACTTAAAACCATTGTCATCTGTACTGATGTTAAACTGTAAATATATGTAAAAGGAAATCGCAAGAACAACTCTTTTATTCATTGTATCAGCCAGTGGTAATACAAACCTTATCAAGATATGGAGCTAAAGGCTTTGGAGACCCACGGACTATTCTGATAAGAGTTTTGAGAGATACAAGATGAACAGATGAATCGGAGGAAGTAGCCCAGATCTGGCCTTCTATTACATTTAGAAATCCTATAACATCAGCCATTGCTAAACTTGGCAGAAGAGTCCCAACCAAAGCCTCCCGAATGGTAACAGCTACTGCTGGATTTTGTATCACATTATTATTCGGTGTGCCGCTGAGACATTCAATCTGGAAAAAAATATCTCCAACAAGATGAGAAATTTCAGGGCCTAAGCATACTTTCCATGTGCCATCCATACCCTCTGCTAGAAGCTCTGCTGCAGTTGAGCTGTATTGGTCATTCATGGACATTACCAACTTAATTAGTTGGTTCACAACCTGCTTGGCAAGTATATCCTTTACTATGCTAGGGTACCAAACCACTAATGCTGCTGCAACAATGATATTTGAGGCCATTGCATCTTGGCTTGTCCCCCCAATCCATGAAGTCCACTCTTGAGTCTCAAATGATTCCATCCAGGAAACTATGCTGGATGTTTCAATATCAGCACTGCCAAGGTTGTTACTGGACCTATCAGAGAATGTGTAGTTACTTAAAGACATATCACCTGTATTTGAAAGAACATTCTCCTCTGTAACATCTAAAGGACTTGAAGGAGCTTCAGGAGATATGATTTTCTGACTGTGAAGAGGACGTGGAATGGCACGTGGGGCTGCACAATGGAATAAAGAGCGTGCAGCCATGCGTACATGCTCGCTAGGATCTTGCCAAAAACTCACTAAGAGCTGCACATATCATACGCTAAATTACTTCTAGCCCCAGATAAAAATTGAGCTTGAAAATGAAAAAAAGAAAAAAAAGAGGCAAACACCATAAAAACTGAGCATTGGCAATAACTAATATGGCTTGGTAAACAAACTCGATACAAAAAGAGAAAAAAACCGACACCTTTGAAGAACATTTTCTGTAACAAAAGATACATTTTCATTAGAAAATCAAAGAGAAAGCAGGAATTTGCTAACTAAGTGTTTTATGCTATAGGTTCATGCTGCAAGGATCTGGAGAGTATGGAGGATGTTCTGTTGTCTCTTACAAAAGTACCAGCATTACACTCACAAGTATGATGGACAAAAAACACATCTTGTAGGGTGTAAGTCATGTGTATTAATCTAGTATGATAATGTAGCTCCATGTTATATATATACTGGAAATTGCAGCATTATCATACTAGATTAATACTGGCCAGTATACCAAAATACGCATCAATATGTTATATATATACTGGAAATTGGTTCACTAGAAAAGATGAAGGAGGTGCCAAACCCATTGTTTTTCTCTGAAACCAATCCCACCATCATTTTCCAAAACATTGTGTCTCATAAAGTTAAGTTTGAGATGGAAACACATTCAATCAAGGATCAAACAGAACTTCATAACACCCCTCATTCCCCGCTTTATACCCACAAAGACAATAATTTTATTTTAAACCAGATAAACTGATTGAGAAACATAGATATATCGACTCTTCAGCTAATGTGTGGTTATGCTTTAATATAACAAGACTTATCTCTAGTTTAAATAAAAAACACAGTTTTTGATTTTCTCCCCCCTGAAACAATCAATGTATCAGAGAAAGACCTGAATTATTTTAGACTTTCGAATGTTATTTGTTACTAAAAGCCCACTTATTCCACACAGTGAAATATGCCCTTCAATCCAAAAGATTTAAGGTGACAGTGAACATTTTTTATGATTTTCATGTTTAGCACCTCCGTTAAAAGAAATGTTAGATTTTCTATCAATTTAATCACTTAATGTATTTAAGAGAACTCTTTTATCGAAAATAATTTCCCTTGACTTGATTGCACAAGTCAGCAAGGGAGTACATTTTTCTCCTGTGGCAATTAAGATTCTAATGCTTCGCATAATTAAAAGGAAAATCACTAGAGAGACATTGACCTGCTAAATTTTGGAGAAAAGTTGTTAGAATTTCCTTCTAAAAAAAGTCATTCATGCTGCTTCCCTCATTGCTATATGTGAATATACTTGGATAAAGAATAATGCCTTACAGAAAAAGTAAATAGAGTACTTTTTACCAACTTCTCCACCTATACATACTCAGACACACATAAATAATACATGTACAAATTTGTTTGTGTATGTAAAAACACTATTTGTTCTCTATGAAACCCCACAGATATGCATCTTCATTATGGAACCCAGTTTATACCCTGCATTCCCTAATTATATTTCTAGGGTGCTCTTCATGAAATAGTCATCACTTCTTTACATATAAAAATTTCTAATTTTTGCAATAATGATGAAATATCAAACCGCAAAATTTTCTTTGACGGGAAATGTCTTGGATTCACTCAACTTTTTAAGCATATTTTGTTCAGTCTTATATTCAAGCAGTCAGAGGAAGATATTTATTCACATCAAGCAGTTAAAGAAATCTTGAGCATCTTTTCTAATGTTTAATGATGACTACACTGGGATATAGAGAAGATGCCAAACCATTAGCATATTGTGCAACCTGGAGTAAAGGAGGCTTTATATCTGGAACTTTCTCTGAAAAATTCCGAGTATAAAATGCTGCCAAAGCACTGCAAAAAACACCATACAGATAAATCACATTTCCCAACCTCAAGACACAAGAATTATGTTGACCTCAAACACATGCTCTTTGAATTACAAATAATAAAATAAAATAATGACATGATCCAATAAGGGACAAAACAACATAGTCAACATCAGTTCCCATATAGTAATTGAAAAAAAAAAAAACACGTATGCATGTGTATAAGGGCTCATGCACATGCATGTGTATCTATCTGTCTAATATGCATGTATGTATGTATACAAGTGTGCATGCATGCATCTGTGTATGCTTAATTTTGCATCTTCCAAGTTGCAGTAGCTTTGAAGCAAGACATGGCAATCTCAAACAGCTTAAAATGGTGGGCTAACTAAAGAACCTTACATTGATATCTGCATATTCATTGTAATTGTTTTAAGGAAAGTTTACCTAGCTACATATTGGAAGCAGGGCAAGTGTCGGAAGTGTAGAGGTAAAATGAAATGGAATTCACAATTGGGACAATAGTGCAGTAAGTCAATTGTAATAGGTTATGTTCCTCTTAGGGCAAAATGAGGGTGGAGTGCATGACCCAAGATCTTCCTGCATTGTAATAGCCCCTACAAATCTGATAAGTTCTCTATAAAATGGCTTGCCATATTTGCCAATAATACAGCCTTCCCCCTATTGGAAACAGAAGTTTCAAACTTCGCTCAACATATATAAATTACAGTAACCAGAACTCATCAGTCTCCATCACCTCTGTTCTTGGTTGTACACTAGTATACCGTTTGGGCTACGGCAAAAGTGTTTTAAAAAACAAAACTACCATGCATCCCCATGTCAGATTTTTCATATGCGGCAGGATTGCTCACTCTCTTCTCAAAACATATTTTGAAGTGAAATATTGGTAAAACTGATAGCCAATAGTGACCCTTGTGTGGTGCTTTTCATTATCATAGAACCAGTTCACAGAACAATAGAGAGATCAAGCTTCAAGTTATAGTTATGACACACATTATTAGTCATTTGTTGTATTCACATCACATACAAGAGGATCATAACCTATTGAGATGTTCTATTGTCTTATTACACCCCAAAGTGGAATATTTGCACCATTGTACAACTACAATCCACAGCTAGCTTCATTAGTTCCATCTATAATATTTATTATCTGCTCTGTTAGTTCATTTTATGTAGCTTTTAGATTAATTTGAATAATATGAGCATACTGGGGCAGAGACCAAGCCAATGAAATGACTTGTAGAGAAGTTGATCGAGGCTTGGCACAGCTTGTTCACATTATCCTATAAATAGAGCATGTTTTATCAGAAAATTATGGTCTGTTGATTGAATGTGTTATTGATACAAATATCATGTTTCATAGAGTAAAATAGTGAAAGAAAGTGCACCTGCTAGCTGTTGTACCAGAATGGGATAAGCTGATCATGTGTTGAGCAAGAGAAACTAATGCCAGGGATCTCATAGCACAAAATTCTGAGGAAGCCTTCCAAAGCTGAAACATATAGTGCATCTTATAATTCATTGGAAGCCCTTAATATGTAAGGCATCAACAAAAGCCACTGAACATTACCTCAAGAGTAGCACGCAAGCCAGGAAACATCAATGTTAGGGAACCTCTATCCCCTAGCACACCAGAAGCTATGTAACACCCTTCTGGCTTGCAGACATTCATCTCATTCACTAGTAATTTGTCTACTTCATGATCGACATCCCATAAGTGTAGAAAACATAAGCTGAACCGAAGTAGAGATCCTTCGATTGATTCTTTTATAGGATGACTTTCACTTGCTTGCACATCAGAATTATCACTCAAACTTCCATGTTGAGAAGCCAATTCTTTGATTTCAAGGTCAGAAAGGAGAGTATTAACCTGTTTATCACTGCTATGCACCAAGTGCAGAGACATTAGAGATGAAAGGTCAAACTTCAAACTTGCAATACCAGGAAATGGGCAATAACATTTAACAGGATGTTTTATTTTTTGAGGAGCGCACTGTGATGAAGCTGGCTTTGCAAAACTGCTTCCAGCCAACTCATGAGTGGTGTCACGGACTGCTCCTAAAAGTGGTACCTTTACCCTGCTGCTCTGTGCTAAAGAATTATTCAGCTCAAGGGAACCAGTACTTCTTTGAGATTTATCATCTGCAAGCACTGCACTCAGCCCCCTCTCACCCTTTGTAACACGAGATTGAGAACCATCTTTGAATACTGGAAGAAGCAATGATGATGCTGAAGTAATTCCACCCAATATGCTGCCAGTAAGAGAATTTTTGTTGATGCCCCTACAGAAATGATCGAACATTGAATGGGAAGCCGTTCCCCGAATAATTCGTTCTCGAGCACCAGATTTTACATCCCAAAGGTAAAGAACGCTAACTGCATCTGATGATGATTGGAGATTTCGGCATAGACAAGCTATGTAGCCTTTTGTGGTGTCCCATGCAACCATTGATGGGTAACTAGGATGTCCAGGAAACATTCTTTCAACACGCAATGTCTCAAGGGATACAAGGGCCACACAGTGATCTTCCCCTACAGAAAGAAAACAATTGTTCCATGGACGGTTGGTCCATGGAGGCGGCAATATGATTTGCCTAACTGGAGCTATGTGATGGTGCATTATTGAAAGAAGACTGCCCGTATCCATATCCCAAATACGAACTGTACTATCCATGCTTCCTGAAATCAATGCTTGACGAAAACATTGTCCTTCAGAGCATGCAACCATTCGATGTGCTGCCAAGCACAGAACAGCACCTGCATGCCCTGAAAAAAATCGTTCAGATATGTATGGATAAATTTGAGACTTAACACTAGTGGCATCAGAATTCACTTCAGGAGACAAATTTGTAAATCTTAGTACTTCTATTTCGCCACTATAGAAACCATATACTACAGCATATGGAGAATAAAAATCTTCAGAGAGTACCATTGAAGATGATACAATCCGTTCGCTCAACCCAAGACCATTACTTTCAGGTTCGCTGCATAGACCATTCGAATTGTTGGAGCCTTCAATGCAACTCTGCTGGGAACTTTTCTTTGCCCTGTCTTTTGCCTCATTCTGGCAACAGGAGGACCCTGTCCCTGTCAGATCACCTGGAAAACCACCTTCACCAACCAAATTGCTTGGATAAGGCTTGCCCAAGTTATTATCTAACCTTGATTCAATTTTTTCAACTGGCCATTTTGTGATATAAGGTCTCCAAATTAATGACTTGCTAACTACAAAACAGATTGACTCAACACGAACAAGACAGTGATTCAACTGACAGAAACGAACAGATGCTTTCCCATCAAGTATGCAAGTCATGTCTGGGATTTGGCACAGAGCTTCAAAATCAAACATATCACCTGAACCAGATATCCTGTATGCAATTGCCGCACCATTTGTATTCCACAAAGCAAACATCCTTACAGAGACTTCAGCCAAATTCTTGATTTCTGATTCACAAACACCATTATTGTCCTCGAGAAACATGCCTCCAATGAGTTGAGCCTTTGTTGAAGGGTCTTCATTGCATAGTGAACTACCCAGTAAAGAGATCTCACCAACTGTAACACCATCAGCTAGGCATTTGAACACACAGTGATTCCCATAAACGAGAGCCAAGAGCTTCCTATCATCTGAAAAAGCCACCGCCTGCACTTCTTCACCCGAAATCTCCCCTGACACGGCTGCTGCAACATCAGGCGAGGAGCTTCCACGCGGAAAATTGGCACCTTGCCCGTCATGATCCGCCTCCGGCACTGCCAAGAACTGCGTTCTCCCATTCCCATCAACCAAGATCACATCTTGTTTATTCTTTGCCCCATCCTCCTCTACTAAGACCACTGTCATGGACTTCACTGGCCCAATCGACAAGCTCCCGTGGAAAACGGTCTGAAGTACGTTCAGGGTACACGAGTCCACGATGACCACCGCGCACTTAGGCGCTCTTCTTGGCGGAGCTTCGCCATCTCCGGCGGTAACGTTCGGGTGGTGGCCGGCGGCGGAATCAGATGAGCTGCAGACGATACAAATGTAACGAGGGGATGAAGGGAGCGGCGATAACAAGGACGGTGTCCCCGCCCACGGTGGCAGCCTCCGGCGGCGGCGGCAACGCCCGCTACCGACGCTCCAGACGCAGAGCACGCCGTCGGCGCAGGCGCTGAACAGCGCGGGCACCCGGTTAGGGCTCGGTTGTTCGGAGTCGGCGGGCGTGCAGGTAACCAGGTCGGCGATGGGCGCCGCGTGGCCGCAGAGCATGGCCATCGGCCAGATATCGTGGGGGGCGGCGAGGTTCCACCAGACGATGGAGCCATCGAATCCGCCGGTGTAGAGGGCGGGGGGATCGGGAACGGCAGCGGCAGCGGTGATCCGGTGAGGCGGAGGCGAGGCGGGCCACAGGCACGCGACGGAGGGGCACTTCATTTGCCCCCGCAGGGGTTTCCTTTACCCTTGGGAGAGAAAACGAGAGAGAGACACGGAGTGTTGGGTACTTGGAACTGCGAGTACGAAAGGTAGAAAAGGATTTATAAGAGAAAACCGTTTTCTGGAAGATTTGTAAGACGAGACTGGTGAGGCGATGGGGACACCCAGGGGAGTCTTCGGCCTTGGGCACAGCTTCACGGTCGGAGCAAAAGGGAGGAGCGGATCGCGTGCGCCGTCCGACGATCCTCCGGGCGCGAGAAGTTATTAAATGGTCCAAATCCCGGGGCAAGCATGCGGTAGGGAACGGACACCCCCAATTTGATCTAGAATTGTTTAAATACAAGGGGGTAACGGGTAGGAAACTATTGGACCTATCCATTGGATCTTGTCTATCTAATAATTAGGCGGAGGTTGCCCTCGAAGCTCTAATTCCTTGCGCTCCATCTTTGAGGTGATGCATCCAATGTAGGGCATAATTTCCCTTTGGTAGAGATGAAAGGATGCACCGTATGCAATGTCATGGGGATAACCAAATTCTGCAATCTCGATTTTTTTTTTTTTTTGTAATAAATCTTGATTGTTTACCGTCCTGAATCTTTGGATATATTCTCCCGATATCAAATTGTCGCCGAGCTTGTTCCCGGATATGTACTGATAATATATAATTAAATAATTTTGATAGAATCTTTTAGATCATTTTTTTTATAAATTTTATTATGATACTTTTTTATAATATTTTATTATAAAAAATATTTATGATATTATATATTATTATTTTTATATATTTTATTTTTAAAAAAATAATATTTTATTTTTTTCTTCTTTTTCCGACGTCTTTTCTGCCTCCCTTTGCCTTTCTTCCGGTCCCAACCCCTTCCAACATCACCCACCTTCGACCCCCCGCAATGCACGACACCCCCGTCCCTATGGTCTACCCCCCTCTCTCAATGCCTACTGCTGCTTCGGGCCGCCCACCTTGTGGCTTGCCTGCGCCCCCCCCCCCACCAAACTCCCAATCCGCGGCCTACGGCTTCCCCCCGCCCCCTAAAACTCGGATAACGGTCTATGAATCCTTTTTTGTATAAATAGGGATAGAGGGACCTTCAGATAAGTTTTTTTTTTTTTTTAAATAGAAGTTCATTAGATAAACTCTGGATATTAGGTTGTAGGTTGAAATCATCATCTTTCTCGATCTTCTTTTGACCTTAGAGCTCATTCTCTAATTAATCTCTAGGTTGATCTCCTACCAACATCGTTAGAGTTTAATGGCAATATGCAGCGTATTAGCATTGCCCTAAAAGAATAAATCGAGATGAGATGAAAGATGTGGCAATCCGACGAGCATACGGTGAATAATACCCATAGTGATCAAGATATGTGATTGGTACATTATTATAGGGTGCATATGGTGTAAGAAATAATTTTTTAAAAATAAATGGCATCTATAAAAATAAAAGTTCTGATAGGCGTGGCACACCCACCAACATGATGTATCTGATGTAGGTTATAATTTCTCCTCTTGCTAATGTTTGATCTTGAGGCATTGCTCTGTATTCCGTTTTAGCCCATCTTTACTCCACTTAGTGCTATAACCAAGCAACTAAAGTGAGCCCACCAAGCAACTGCGCCAACAAGCCATCAAACATATATATATATATAATGAACAAGGAAGATAAAACTTCCTCAAATATCCGAGACCATGGTCCATGATTGGGTATTTTTGGTACAAAAGAGGAGGCTCGGCTTAAACAAAATCTACAGTAAGACACATTAAATACATCAGCATACAATGTACTTCCCAAGGAGGGTGGAACAAAGGTCTGATTGTCAATCACAAAATCCTCCTGCTGATGAAACCGAGATAGTTACTTTTCAAAAAATTTTAATGATGCAGGAAAATATCTATGTTCCATTCATCTAAAGGTAGAAAAAAAGATAAAATTAATTATTAATTAAAATAAGAGTTTGAAACTTAATGTAATTAACTTCTCTATCTATCTGTTGCCTGATTTTCTCTGCAGTAAATATAGGTTGCCTTGAATGCAAAGAAAGCCCACATCTAATGTAGAATATCTGAGAAATTCTTTGTTCTCCACGGGCAGTGTAGAAAATCCGACATAAAGTACACCGCATCATCTGATTAGTCCACGTAATCATCACTTTTCAATTCATATTTAATACCTGCAGGTCAATTTTTTCATTTAAAAATTTTGCTGATGAAAATATTTTTATCTTTTGAAAAAAATTATGATATCCTGTGACGTAATATAGCTCAAAATGTCATAACATAGTCTAAGATATCATAATATAAGAGAGGCATTTTAATCCAACCACTTTCTAACGTGTATTTGATGTTTCCAAATCGATTTTTTTATTTAAAAATTTTGAATAACAAAAATTAGACATAGGCAATGGATTAGGCCACCCATTACATGATCCGATCCGATACAAAATGAACCATGCTAGGCACGGTCCATTAGAAGGGATCCGGCTGGGCTAAGAGTTTGTGGCCCGCAGCCCAGGCCCAGCACAGCCCATGAGGGCCTAGGCTGGCACAACTCGTGGGCTAGGCATGGCCTGACATGGTCCAGGCCTAGTCCAAGCCCTGCTTGATCTTTTTTTCTGAATTTAAAAAATATATTTTTTTATAAATTATAAAAGTGTTAAGGAGTAAAATTAAAAATAGATATGAATTTTTTTTTATAAAAATAAAAAACTATTTTGTAATTATGGAGGGTTTAGCCTGGACGCCTATCGATTTATTAATAACAATCAAAATAGTACAAAAAAGAGAAGGGGGTTAGGCCTGACCTCCGAATATAATGAGGAAGAGAGAAGAAATTAAGGTGACTCACCTCAATAATTAAAAAATAAATCTAAAAAGTTATAAATATAAAAAATTAATAATTGAAAAACTTACTGATTATTAGTAGTGTTTGTGTCGGTGTCATCATTGGATGTTGTATTATATCCACTTTTATCTTGAAGTCTCATCTCGGCATCCAACCAATCTTTGAAGCAGAGTAGCATCTCAATTATTTCATCGGTCATCCTACTTCTCTTTTTATCCAAAACTCATCGACCTACACTAAAAGCAGATTTCGATGCTACTGTGGATATCGACATAGCTAAGATATCATATGCAATTGCAAACATTACAGGATATTGATTTTTAATATTTTTTTAACATACTAACACATCAAGATTTTCTATTTGATTTTCATCATATGCATATTGAAAATTATTTCGTAAATAAAATTTAAGTTCACTACTTAAAGATGAAGATGAACTTAAAAAAGTCTGTGTATGTCTTCTATGTGTAATGAATGAGAAAACAGATGAGGAATGAGAAGTACTAGAAGAAGAGGTAGAGGTTTGTAAGTGAGAAGCACTAGATCCATGAATCTTATCATCATATAAAGTATAAATATCATAAAGATGTTGGATTACTTCAGCTTTAGCGAGTTCAGGATATTAATTCATATTTTCATAATATGCATCAAATAAAATCAAAACACCACTTAATTTAACACATGGATCAAATACAACAGCTAAACTATGCATAAGACATATCCTATCCCAATACTAATTTTATTTCATAAATAATAGGCTTTAACATATCATCATATCTATGTTGTATAAATTTTTGATTAATAAAATATGCTTATTATAAAAATAAATAAGAAATTGGATAATAAACACCAAAAAAAATTCCAGTGGTATTATAAAAACTAACTAAATTTTTTTTTAAAAATTTACTTTTATTCTAATTAGTTTCAGTCAATGTAAAACCTAATATATAATTATTAATATATACACTTAATAATTTTTTATATGGATATACATCATATATTATTATATATGTCAAGTTCTAATGAGTAATTATATCAAGTTTAATTTTTTTAAAATATTTACGATGATCTATACATATTTGCTTAAATTCTTAAAATCTTGCTCTTGAAGCTTGAATAAAAAAAATTATATTTTTAATTTTTAAAAAAATATCTTGAACCATATCCATGCCAGATTGAACAAAGAGATTTAAAATATGACATGCACATCTAATATGTAATAAATTTTTATTTAGAATGGGATGCAATGAGTTTTTCAATAATCTAACAACAGAATTATTATTAAATGTATTATCAAAAATAATAGATATAATTTTATCATTAATATTATATGTACATACAGTTTGATAAATAGTATTAGAAATTTATTATCCAAAATATGAAAAATTAAAAGCATAAAAAGCAAGAATATATTTATTTAATTATTAATCATTATCAATATAATAAATAGTAATAGCAATAAAATAATAACTACCAATAGATGTTGTCTAAATATCAGAAGTTAATGATATTTTTGAATTAGGACAGAGAGAGTTCTAATTAAATTTTGTTTCATTGCTAAAAAATTAGTCATAGCTACTCTTCTAAATATATGTCTACTAATTTTTTTATAAATGGATTGTAGGGTTAACTGAACATACTTTTTAAAATTAAAAGACTCACATACGCTAAAAAATAATTCATCCTTAACTATTTGATCAATATTTTTTTTTATTTTCATGATTATATGTAAAACTATTTACAATACTATCCCCTTGTATATTAAAGATGCTTTGAAGACGAGCATCGCTCATAATATAGCTCTCTTATATCACTTCAAATGGTCAGTTCTCCCACTACGAGCATAACTATACAATTTGATATATTTTTTATATTTTGTCTTTAAAATTTTATCTACCATAACTCTTTCAAAGTCACTCCATACAGTACTAGTCCTTTTACGAAAAGAAGAGACAGAGCCTTGACCTTTAGTATTGATTTTAGAAAGAGCAGGAATAGTAGTTTTTTCTCTTTCTAAAATTGAGAAAATGCCAAAATGACTCTCATCAAAAGATGTCATATCTAAATATGAATTATGCAAATAAAAAAATTTATCAAACAAAAAAATTCAGTAGAGGTAGGTCATAGGCGGAGACTTATGAGCTTCCTCTTGTGCTCCTCACTCTTTCTTAAGACCTCAATAAAGATCTCCAAAGCTCCAATAGATGGACTAATCCTCCTCATGTATAGCACTTGAATACTTACTAATTGTTAATTACTAAATATTGAATACTTGTTAAATATTGCTAGAAAAAAAATAGTAGTAGTAGAGAAGGAGAGGAGAGTTGTTTTGGTGTGGTAAAAATGGAAGAGGAAGGAGATATTTATAGGAATTCAATATTTTTATTTTTTTCAAAATACCCCTTAAATTAATCGTTTTATGACTGTTAGGGGGGTTAAAATAGTAGAAAGCCCAAAAATAGCCGTTATCAATCCGAAAAAAAAAAGATTTAGCCTTTATGGGTCAGGTCGGGTCTGTAATTGTATTAAACAGGCTGTACTAGGCACGACCTGTTTGGGCTAATTATTATTATTTTTTAAAGGCTATCCATTAGGCCGACGAGCCTGACGGGCCACGAGCTATGCCTGGCATGGCCCGCCAGACCTCGGGTCTAAGGCTGTATCAGTTCGGGATTTGGGATAAATGGGACGTGCCTGACACAGCCCATTTACTATACGGGCCATATCTAGCACAGTCCGTTTGGATCGTGGCCCAATGGATCTAGGTCGGGCCGTGCAAGGCACGGCCTAGTGCCCATGTATAACAAAAATACTCCTGTTCTTTAAAAAAAATTATGATATCCTATGCATATTATGGATATAGGATATCATAATATGAACATAAAAGGTCATAATTTTTTTAAAAGATAAGAATATTTTCGTCATACAAAATTTTTAAACGAAAAAATCGATCTGCAAGTATTAAATATGCATTAGAAAAGTGATGACTACATGGACCAATCAGATGAAACGATGCACTCCACATCAGATTTTTTACACCGCCCGTGGCGCACAAAGAATTTCGCTATCTTTCAAATGGAGGTCAGCCACTTCCCTCTTAGAGTTCACTCCTTGAGTATCCTGCACTAATCCAAGAAATAATAGTAGTAAAGCCTCCTTCAATTCAAACCAATAGCGCATCAAAGTGAAGTACCGTTCATCTAGATTGTGATCGATTTAGTCCCCTCACTTAGCCTAATGACTAAGAAATTTACCTGTTTGATAAATTAGCACCTTTGAGCCAATATGCTTGAGATATGCTGCAAATTGAAAACTTTTAGATGTTAGATGTATGTCCTAGAAGCGAATATGGCGATATATTGTAATTAAGTTAGGACATAATTTTATATTTAATATATTGATTTGATCAATAAAAAAGTAAGTTTATTTTTCATTCAAGTGTGATGTGTCCTTGAATCGTCCATGGAATTAACATTTCGATACATATTCTCAAAGTGTTAAGAATTAGAAACATATATTTAATTTCTAAATACTCTCAGCCATAATATCATCATGAGGATGGTGATCGATTTGGATAGATCGACATATAGATCGTTTCTTTTGGAGTAGATGAGTCTCTAGTCTATAGTGTAGAGATACTGAGCAATAAATACGGATAGTTGTTAGAAAATAACTAGTACTGAACGTGACCATACGAGAGATTACTTAGATTTCTACTAGATCGTCAGTGATTATCTCAATGCTGTAATTGTGTGCATGATCTTTTAATTTATGATGGTATGATTACTCGCAGTAAAGCTACTGAAGTTTGACTGACACATAAATATGATCTCAATGAGTCCTTGTAGTGGATGTTGGCGACAGTTGATCCACTGTAGGAGTAGGATGTACATCAAGATGGGATCTATCGATCTTGATAGAAAGAAGTAGTCTTATAGAATTTGAGAGGCTAAGTCCGAATATGTGGCCACAACAGTGTGATTGATGAAAAAAATTTCATAAGGATCACAATTAGACTTAAGCTGATCGAATTTATCATATGACCGATGATGAGGTTTGACGATTTATCCATGACCCGTCATCTAGTTGGGACTCACGATGAAAGGACTGAATCACACGTGAACTACACTTTGAGATTCTTTTTCGGTTCTACTGGGTTACCAGTACATACTGCTAAGTGTCATTGGTGGATTGTGAGAGCTTACTAAGATTGCTCAGGATCGATAATTCTTGATGAATTAGAGTGAAATTATTTCGATCCATTGAAAAGAGTTTCAATGATACTATGATAGAGATCATTGTATATTCACTACCAGATAGAATTAAATCTATGGGGTCACACAACAAAGGAATTAAATCTGGAATAAGCAATTGGGCTTATGAAGTCTCAATTGGGTTTAAAAAAATTCTATTAGGTTCAGGGTAACCTTTCTAGCATATGGTTGGACCCAATTTCTTCTTTAATATTTAAATTTTTTATTTGATAAGATTAATTTAAATTTAATTATCTACTAATAATCAAAATTAATTAGATTCATTGGGCTCCAATTGTTGAGTGCCTAAAATTTTAGATCAAATGAATTAAGAGTTCAAGCCCTTAATTAATTTTCTTGATAGTTTTGATTGGGCGCCAATTGATTTGATTAAGTGAGGCATGCCCACCCATTAGAAGGTGTGTGGGACCAGTATGGGGCATCCCATGAGTGCCATGTGGCATATGTATTTGTGAGTACAAAGGCTCTAATAGTTGGCACCTAAAGAATCTCCTAAAGGAAATCAAATAACTAAAGAAATAAGGATTCCTAATGCAAGTAAGAGTTGTATTAAGTGGTTATTTGGTTTTGAATAGGATTCAAATCTTATGCCTATTTAAAAGGACCTTTCCTAAGGCCTCTAGGCAATTGAACCAGCAGCTCCAAGCCTCCATAGAAGTGCCCATGCCCCCTCTCTCTTCTCCCTTGAAGAGCCAACACCCAAGGTTGGGCATCCTCCATCTTCATGCCCAAAGGTGTTTGGGCATCCTCCTTTACTTGCTGGTTTCTACTCCTTGATTGCTTCATAATCTAGGAAAGAAAAGCAAGAGAAGAAGAGAAGAGGAAGATCAAGAAAAAGATCAAAGAGTTGATCGCGATCCAAACTTTGTTCAGATTCGCAGGCTGATTTTTCTTAGAGAAAAAAAAATCAATATCAAAGAGAATTATTCCAGGCTAATCCTGAGTGAATATCCATAGAAGTCGGATACTTGCACGGCTAAGGGAGAACTTCTCTTTTAGATCTAGATTTGAAGAAAGAATTTACGAAACAAGTATGTGATTCGATCACATATTCAATTTCAACATATGTTCAATTTCAGCATGTGAAGTAGATCTTAGTGCTTTATATTTTATGCATACATGATGTACATTAAAAAATATTTTAATCTTCTATTTTACTATATTATTTTTAAAAAAAATTAAAATATACATGCACGCTCTGACATGAAAAATTCAATAGTGATATCAGAGCCACAGATTTTATATGCATGAACTTGACATATATATTTTGAAAAATATTTTAAAATCTGATTTTTTTTTTATATATTGATATATAGATGAGTATTTTAAATCTAAAATTTATTTTAGATTTAAATTTAAAATATATAGTTGATATGTGAAAGCATGTATAGATCTGAATTTTATTCTAGAATAGTTTCTAGTTCATAATCATGTAATATATAGATGCATGTGTGAATCTAAAATTTAATTTGACCTGATTCATGATTCATATATGAGATATATAATTATATATTCAAGTCAGAAAATTATTTTCAATATGATTTATGATTTGTATATGAGATATATGATATTATGTTACGATCTAAATTTTTGTTTAGATCTGAATTTTACATACATATATAAGATATATGTTTGTATGTTAAATTTAAAAATTAGTTTCATCATTTAAAACTTACCTTTCATGCAAAGAATTTAGATATAAAATTTAGTTTTAGAATCTGAAATTTATGTTTGTGCATGAAAGTTTTAGTTATAGAAAAATTAAAAATTAGGTCATGTAATTAGATTGCATCTAGGATTTTTGATTTGAACATAATGGGTTTAATTCGATTAAGTAATTGATCAAATGAGTCAAGTATTGATTAGGGTTAGATCAATTAAGTTATATGATCATACAATTGTTGTTGATCAAATCGATTGAATTTCATATGTAGAATCGATTAACCTAAGGACCTAATTTAGCTCGAGACTTGAGTCTGATTCACTTGAGCTAACTTATTTAGATCAATTGACCTATTAGTGTCTAAGATAAGTAATTAAGAGATGGTTATTTAATTGATTTCGTTTGCTGATCTGATCAATTTATTGGTATTCAAGAAAAGCAATGAGGAGACTCCCACCGATCTCCACTTATCTGATCAATTTGAAAGATTGTGTCTTGAATGAGGTTGCTTGGTGGTTTGGTTTAGTCTATGTCAATTAGATCAATCATATGATGATTGATTAGATGAGACCTAAATCTAAATCTCTCCATAAATATTAAGTCCATAGGTCTTCCATCATTGTAGATGTGTGGGCGTGCTACTGGTGTTGATTGTTCTCAGCTGGTTACAGTGGTTCAGTTACACTGAGAACTCACAACCATTCTATTAGCAAAGAGTTGCTCTAGGATAAGGATGGAGTTAGACCCAATAACTATTAGGTGAGGGACCCAATGACAGTTTTGCACCTGCTTATGAACGATGGATCGGGCTAAACTAAAGAGTATAGTCGATAATTGTTAGGTGAGCCCACATGACTTAGAGATCAAGTCGCTGCAACATGCTTAGAGAAGCATCTAGATAAAAAATCATCCACACATCGGTGTGCATGTTATCAATAACTGTTATGTAAGGTATATGAATCGGTGAGATCGTAGCATCCACTAGGAATCTATTGTCACGTTAGAATTTTCATTTTTTATTCGGAGAGTGGAGGGATCTGAAAAATTAGTGAGAGTCATTGTTTGCATCTTAAAATTTTTAAAAGTAAATATAACTTTAAAGTACAAAGTCTAACTTGAATCTCTACTCTCACAGTTAAATAATGTCAGCCTCAAAATCTCTAGCCCGCATCTTTGAATCTAATTATTTGATTGGAACAAACTATAAAGATTGGCTAAGAAATCTCAGAATTATCCAAACTTCTGAAAAACTAGATCATGTACTCGATCAAAAACTCATAGTATTACCAAATCATCCTACTGCCGAGCAAATAGCTACTTATGAAAAGTGGACGGATGAGGACAGTTGGGTTAAGTGCTATGTACTGGCTTCTATGTCAAATGAGTTGTAAAATCAGCACGAGCATATATCCACTGCTAGGGCTATGATCACTCATCTACAAGAGTTGTATGGTGAGCAGAACTGTACAGCATGCTTCAAAGTGTCTAAGAGACTCTTCAATTTGAAGATGCGTGAAGGACAGTCAATCCATGAGCACTGCATGATATTGACCAAAGACATTGAGAAGCTTGGGAAGCTCAGATTTGAAATGCAAAAGAAATTACAGATGGATTTGATCCTTAAATCTCGTACGAGTTTATATAGTCAATTTATTATAAATTTTTATATGAACAAACTTGATTGCACTATACCCGAACTGGTTAACATGTTGATCACTACGAAAAGAACTTTGAAGAGTTCAAGGGGCACTATTCTCGCTGTAGAGCAGATTTCTTCCAAGAGAAAATCTAGTTAGAAGAAGATGAGTAAATCCATGAAGAAGAAGAAAGAGAGCAAGCCAAAAAAGGACGTTCCAAAGAAGGCTGAAGCAAAGAAAAAATAGTTCCACTGTGATACTGAAGGCCACTGAAGAAAAAATTATCCACTCTATCTGGAGAGCCTAAAGATCAAGAAGGATGATAAACCTATAGAAGGTATGCTCATAATTGAATCTAACTTTATGATTTTTTCTACTTCTAGTTGGGTATTAGACTTTGGTTCGAGTGCTCATATATGTATCTCAATGCAGAGTCTAATAGAAAGTAGGAGGTTGAGAAAATGTGATATGATCCTTGGGTCGGTAATGGAGCAAAAGTTGCTGCAGAAGTCGTGGACACTTATCCTCTTCGATTACTATCAGAATTTAGATTAGATTTAAATGACTGTTATTTTATTCCTGTAGCTAGTCGAAATTTGATTTCCATCTCTGTGCTAGCACAGAAAAGTTTTGAATTTAATTTCAATAAAAATTTTTATTTTATTTATTTATGAAATAAATTGATTGCATGAGATCTTTTTATTGACAGTCTATATCACTTGCATATAGATGCGAATGTAAATTTGAAGGAGCAAATAGTGAGCGCCGTAGGTTAAAAGAGGTCCAAAGATGAAATTAACTAGAAGTACTTGTGGCATCATAGACTAGACCATATTGAAAAGGACAGGATAAATAAACTAAAAATAGATGTGATCATTGGCTCTCTTCATCCACAGTCGTATCCAGCTTGTGAATCTTGTCTTTGAGGAAAAATGATCAAGTTATCCTTTATAGGACATGGAGAAAGGGCCACTGAGTTACTTGCCCTGGTACACACCAATGTGTGTGGGCCATTTGATGTACAGGACAGGGATGGTTATAGCTACTTCATTATCTTTATCGATAATCTGTCTAGGTATGGATATGTGTATCTGATGAAACACAAATCTGAAGCCTTTGAAAAGTTCAAGAAATTCAGAAATGAAATAGAAAAATAAACTGATAAATCTATTAAGGTTCTTCGATTTAATCGAGGAGGTGAATATCTTAATCAAAAAATTTTGAGATATTTTAAAGATAATGGTATAGTCTCTCAATGGACTCATTCTGAAATACCTCAGCTCAATGGGATATCCGAAAAGAGGAATAAGACTTTATTAGATATGGTCAGGTCCATGATGAGCTTCACTGATTTACTCTTACACCTTTGGAGACATGCTTTATTAACTATAATTCACTTGTTGAATAGGGTTCCATCAAAATCCATTTCTACCATACCGTATGAGATATGGTATGATAAAAAGTCGAGTCTAGGTTATCTTAAGACTTGGAGATGTTCTGCCTATGTTAAGAGACAGAAGGTTGATAAATTAGAGGATAGATCTGCAATAGCTTATTTTATACGGTATCCAAAAGAATCAATGGGACACTACTACTTTCCATAAGATCACAATGTGATTGTGAATCAGAATGCCATATTTCTAGAAAAATAATTTATCCAGAATGGTAGCAGTGGAAGATTAGCTGAGCTCGAAAAAAATATCTCTAAAGAGAAAAGAGCTATAGATCCTCAAGAATCCGTTATTCATGAGCAGTTGATGTTTCTCTACTACCTCGTAGATCTAGTAGAATTTTCTAACCTCTTGAAAGGTACATGAATATATTTACGAAAAAAATAAAAAAATATTTTTTATGGGAGATAAGGGTCATGGCGATGATCCTGATACCTTTGACGAGGCAATGTCTGACATCAATTTTGAGAAATTGTTAGATGCAATGAAGTCAAAAATTGACTCGATGCATTTGAATCAAGTATGGACCTTAGTAGATCCACCTGAGGGTATAGTACCCATTGGGTGTAAATAGATCTATAAAAAAAAAATAGGTACCGATGATAAGGCAGAGACCTATAAAGCTAGACTTGTGGCAAAATGTTATAGCCAGCATGAGGGCATTGACTATCAAGAAACCTTCTCATCCGTAGCCATGCTAAAATTCATCCATACTCTGCTTACTATTGCAGCTTATTATGATTATGAAATCTGATAGATGGATGTGAAAACTGCTTTCCAAGATGGATATCTTGAGGAAGATATATATATGGAACAATCTTTGGATTTCAAATCTGGTGATGATGATCACAGAGTCTGTAAGCTGCAAAGATCTATATACGAATTAAAGCAAGCTTCTCGAAGTTGAAATCTTCATTTTGATGATGTGATCAAATTGTTTGATTTCATCAAGAACGAAGAGAAACCTTGTGTATACAAAAGGCTGCAATAATACTTTTCGTATTATACGTGGATGATATTCCCTTCATTGGGAATGATATTCCCATATTGACCATGGTGAAAAGATGGTTGTCCAAAAAATTCTGTATGAAAGATCTAAGGAAAGCATCCTATATTCTTGAAATAAAAGTCTATAGGGATAGATCTAAAAGGATGCTAGGCCTACCACAAAAGCTGTACATAGAGAAAGTACTAAAGAAGTTTAACATAAAAAATTTTAAAAGAGGATTGTTACCTCTTAAGCATGGTATTAATCTTTCTGAGATGATGTGTCTGTCCACATCTGAGAAAGTTCAGCGCATGAGTAGGATTTCTTATGCCTCAGCCATAAAGAGCCATATATATGTCATGCTGTGTACTCGACTTGATATTACCTTCACTGTGAGTGTCACGAGTATGTATCAGTCGAATCCAGACGAGGAGCACTGGATAGCTGTAAAGAACATCCTTGAGTACTTCAGAAGAACTAAGAATTTGTTCTTGATCTTTGGAGGAGGTTCTGAGTTATGAGTCGAGGGGTATACTAATTCAGTCTTCATGTCTGATCCTGATGATAGAAAATCTATATCAGGATATGTGTTCATATGCAATGATGGTGCAGTCAGCTGGAAGAATTTCAAGCAACCCATCATAGCGGATTCGACCATAGAGGCTGAATATATCGCTACTTCGGATGCTGCAAAAGAAGGCTTCTGATTCAAAAAATTTATCGCGAAACTTGTGTTTTGACATCGGATGCCATATCACTTTACTGCGATAACAATGAAGCCATAGCACTTGCTAAAGAGTCGAGGTCTCATCAGAAATCAAAATATATCAAACAACGGTATCATATCATACGTAACTACCTTGAAAAGAAACATGTCGAGGTGCGAAGAGTAGATTCAGTGGATAACGTGGCAGACCCACTGACAAAATAATTAAGCCAGCCAAAAATGAAAGTCCACTTGAGAGGATGAGACTTAGATTAGTAGTCAATTAACTTTAGTCCAAGTGGAAGATTGTTAGATGTATGTCCTAGAAGTCAATATGGCTGACACATTGTAATAAAGTTAGGACACAATTTTGTACTTAATATATTGATTTGATCAATAAAAAGACAAGTTCATTTTTCATTCAAATGTGATGTGTCCTTTAATCATTCATGAAATTAACATTTCGATATATATATGCAAAGTATTGAGAATTAGAGATATATATTTAATTCCTAAATGCTCCCGATCATAGTATTATCATGAGGACGATGATCGATCCGGATAGACTGATGCACAGATTACTTTATTCGGAGTAGATGAGTCTCTAGTCTACAGTGTGGAGACACTGAGCGAGAGTACGGATAGTTGTTAGAGAACAACTAGTATTGAGCATGACCATACGAGAGATCACTTGGATTTTTACTCGATCGTCAGTAATTATCTCGATGCTATAGTTGTGTGAATAGTCTTTTGATTTGTGATGGTATGACTACTCACAGTGAGATTGTTGAAGTTTGACTGATATATAAACATGATCTCAATGAGCTCTTTAGTAGATGTTTGTGATAGTTGATCCACTGTAGGAGTAGAGTGCATATCAAGATGGGATCTATCGATCTTGATTGAAAGAAGTAGTCTTATGAGATTTGAGAGACTAAGTTTGAGAGTCTGTAGTTACAGCAGTATGATTGATAGAAAAAAATTTTCATAAAAATCATAATTGGACTTGAGATGATCAAATTTATCATATGACTGATGATGAGATTTGATGATTTATCTATGACCTGCCATCTAGTTGAGACTCATGATGGAGGGACTGAATTACACGTGAACTACATCTTGAGATTTTTTTTTGATTCTACTGGATTGCCACTACATTCTGCTAGGTGTCATTGGTGGATTGTGAAAGCTCACTAGGATTGTTCAGGATCGACAATCCTTGATAAATTAGAATGAAATTGTTTCAACTTATTGAAAAGAATTTCAATGATACTATGATAGAGATCATTGTATATCTTACTATCAGATAGAATTGAATCTATGAGGTCATACAACAAAAAGATTGGACTTGGAATAAGCAATTGGACTTATAAAGTCTCAATTGGGTTTAGAGAAATCCTATTGGGTTTCGGATAACCTTGCTAGCACATGGTTGAATTCAATTTTTTCTTTATATTTGAATTTTTTATTTGATAAGATTAATTTAAATTTAATTACCTACTAATAACCTAAATGAATTAGATTCATTGGACTCCAATTGTTGGGTGCTTAGGGTTTTGGATCAAATAAATTAAAGGTTCAAGTCCTTAATTAATTTTCTTGATAGTTTTGATTGGGCGCCACTTGCTTTGATCAAGTTGGGCGTGCCCACCCATTAGAGAGTGTGTGGGACTAGCATAGGGCATCCCATGGGTGTTATGTGGCGTGTGTATTTATAAGTGTAAAGGCTCCAATAGTTGGCGCCTAAAGGACCTCCTATGGGGAGTCAAATAACTAAAGGAATAAGAATTCCTAATGCAAGTAGGAGTTGTATTAAGTGATTGTTTGGTTTTGAATAGGATTTAAATCTTATGCCTATTTAAAGAGATATTTCCTAAGGCCTCTAGGCAATTGAACCAACAGCCCCACGCCTCTATAGAAGTGCCCACGCCCCCTCTCTCTTCTCCCCTCTCTCTTCTCCCTTGAAGAGCCAACACCTAAGGTTGGGCATCCTCCATCTTCCATGCCCAAAGGTGTTTGGGTGTCCCCCTTTGCTTGCTAATTTCTAGTCCCTGATTGCTTCATAATCTAGGAAAGAAAAGCAAAAGAAGAAGAGAAGAAGAAGATCAAAGAAAGGATCAAAAAGTTGATCGTGATCTAGGCTGATTTTTCTTAGAAAAAAAAAATCAATACCAAAGAGAATTGCTCCAGGCTGATCCTAAGTGGATACCCATAGAGATCGAGCACTTGCACGACTAAAAAAGAACCTATTTTCTTTTGGATCCAGATTTAAAGAAAAGATTTGTGAAATAAGTATGTGATTCGATCACATATTCAATTTCAGCATATATTCAATTTTAGCATATAAAGTAGATTCTAGTGCTTTATATTTTATGCATGCATAATGTAGATTAAAAGGTATTTTAATCTTCTATTCCGCTGTATTGTTTAGAAAAAAAAATTTTGAAACATACATGCATGCCCCGATATAAAAAATTTAACATTAGACACACTTACCATGTTTAGAGGTTGCCATGTTTGTTTTATATGCTCAATATATGATATTCAATATGCTTATCAAAATCAACAATGCATCACAAGCCGATTCCAAGTGAAAATCAGTGAAACCACATCCATGCTTGAATATACATGTTGATGTGCATAACTAATAGAAATTGCTCATCATTTAACTAAATTAAATTTTACTTGAGACATGCTAAAATTTTTACCTAATATTGGCCATTCTATATATACCATGATTTGCTTTGATATTACCAATGAGATGAAAAGATAATTAGTAACACCTAACCTATTGTTTTAAGCCGGTCTAGTTACATCATGTATTACAAAAGCTTGGCATCATAATTTAAAACTCTGGATCTATAGTTAGCATTTAAGTTTCTTATCCTCTCTATATAGGCAAGATGGATGACCTTACGAGAGACATTTATTATTCAAATGACCCAATTTGAAATAAATGTGTGGATATCTCTTTGAGGTGGGCATTCCGAGTAGGGGTGCAAATAAGTTAGATCGAACTGAGTCATAAGTGATCTTGATTCTACTTAGTTTCTTGATCGGATCTTAATGTTGGACTCAAATCCAACCCAATAAAAAGTAGGGTCGGGTTGGGTCAGGACTATAGCTAAATTTTTTATCCAACGAGACATTCAGAAAGGGTAGGATCAATATATAACCCAGTTTCAATCTAAAAAATTCAAATCTGAATTGGATTCAAGTCAAACTCGAATCAAATGTAACCAAGTACGTTTTAATTATGACAGCTAAATACTATCAATGATATAAAATAAATAATATTATTTTAGAATAAATTAGGATATAAAAATAATTTTAAATCTATATTTATGTTAAAGATATTGCCCATACAAGTCTTTAATCACAACATAGACGCTCAAACAAGTTCAGGTTTTAATGAATTGGGTTCATTTGGATCATGTTATAGAGTAGGAGATCTAAAATTAACCCAAAAATCAAATGGATCGCATAAGATCCGAACTAAGTAAACCCAAATCCAACATAGAAAATGGAATAGGTCCAATTTTATAACCTGACCTGTCTCCATATGTCCTTTAAAATGGATTAGATCAAGTCTAGGCAGGTCGGGTCATGGGTCAACCCGACCCATCTGTAGCCTTAATACCAAGTGATCGTGTGACAATTTTTAGCAATCCTAAGTCCTAACTTGATCTAGCACTGAAAATGGTGAATTCTCAAATTTCGTTGAACATCCTTACTCTTCGATCCCAAAGTTTTGGTATATAAAATTCTCCAATATATTTTTAATAAAATATTTTAGCTCCATCTTTTTTTTTCTTTTTAATATTTTAATGTAAACATTTATTAGCAATTTTTTTAAATTTTATTTTACTATAAGTGTAATCGGCAAAACCCTAGATGCAAAACGTCAGTGATGCTAATGATGCCATCACAACCTCTTCCCTCACCCTCCTCTCCCTCTACACGTGTTTTGCATAGGTGCATGTTTATATTTGGTTTAAACGTGCTCATAAGTTTTCTATGCATGTAAATGTTGCTTCCGTTTTGCAAGTTGGGTTATAACTAAATTTTAGCTACTTCTTTCTTACAAGTAAGAGGTTAAGGATTTTAACCCTAGTTATCCATTAGAAAAGTCCCAAATTTGGAGTTCCTTTAATAGGTAGAATATAGATTTCTTCTCGTCTTAAAAAAAATTGAAAAAAAGAAGAAGAAGAAGTTGCTTCCCCTTATGTCTCATTATAGGTGCAAGAAGAGAAAAAAAAAAATATTACAATAATCCAATTAAACATGCAATTCAATGCAATAAAGCTTGCTCATTGACACACTTCAAAATACTCCACATACCATTTTGAAACTTAAATTTATCAATTGAAGAATTTAATCTAGAGATTTCTCGATGGGTAAATGTGCAAGAGAGTACCACAAAGTCTATACTCAATACAATTAAGCATGGCAAAAGTTGTTCAATTATTGAAAAATGCATGTTGAACTTCACAAGACATCCATTTCCGGCCTGCAATGAAATGAAACTACAATCTAAAGCTAGCATTCTCCCTAACTCGTTTGGTTCTATATTTCACATCCGAAAATTGTACCCTCCATGCACGTGAATGCAGAGAAAAACCATCCGGAGCCTGGGTCAAGTTGTATCTTTAGCAAATGATTCTTCTTCTCTTGCGACATCAACTATTAGATTCCAAAATGCCGATTTTGAGACTTATGTAGTAAATGGAAGAAAGACATAGAAGTGCTTTAAGAGTTACGCAAGCTGCAATCTAACAGCTGAGCTGTGAAAGAAGACCAATTATTTTTTTCGCATGAAAGGAACAACCTGAACCCGGGAGCCTTTCGCCTGTCTCAGTCATGACGTCCTATCTGTCTCAGCCATGATGTCCTGGCTTCAACCCAACCGACATCTGATCCCATTCAATGAAACGGACTCGAACTCTGCTCCACCCACATCCAATGATGGCAAAGAAATGTCGAGCCGTGAAATTCTTTATGCACCACGGGTGGCATTGAAAATCTAACGTGGATGCCACCATTTTAACCAATTGATCTATATTTAATATTTATATATTAATTTTTTTATTTAAAAATTTTATATGACGAAAATATTTTTTTAAAAAAAATTATGACATTCTATATTTATATTATGATAATTTTTTTTAAAAAATAAAAATATTTTAATTATTTAAAATTTTTAAATGAAAAAATCGTTCTGTAGGTATTAAATGCGCGTTGAAAAATAGTTGGATAAAAATATCCCTCTCATATTATGATATCTTGGACCACATTATGATATCTTGAATTATATTATGTCATAGGATGTTATAATTTTTTTTAAAAGATAAAGATATTTTCATCATATAAAATTTTTAAATAAAAAAATTGATATATATATATTAAATATATGTTAAAAAATAATGATCATGTGGATCAATCGGATGAAACGGTGCACTTTATGTCGGATTTTCTACACCGCCTGCCATACACAAAGAATTTCTCATATTGAGCCGCCCTCACCCTGGGCAGCAGCACGCTCCTTTGTGGCTAAGACTGCAAACGGATCGGGTTGATCCGTGATCCAATCCGATCCAGTTAGATCTGACCCGAATCCATTTAAAAGATCCATGGAGCCAGGTCAAATTCAAAAATTGGATCCGTTCATCTTTTCGAGTCAGGTCTGGATTTTCTGAATTTGGACCCGACCCGACCCATGGAGACTTTTGGGTTAATTTGGATCTCAAGATATATGACCCGACCCAATCCGATCCGAACCGGACCCAAATATAAGATCCGAACTAAGTTAGAATGACTCATCCAAATAAGAATTTGGGCTTGGGCCAAAAGAGTGACTCACTCAAATTCTTTCTTAAATCTCTTACTAAAATCTTTAATACTGTCACACTATCACAAGATCATTAATGCACTGCACAAGAAATGCCATTCTTATAGCTAATCTAGGAACTTTTCTAAAAGTCCTTCCACAAACACAAAGTAAATTGAGGACATACCAACAGTTGTTCATAATTAAAATATCCAGTTACTTGTTTACTGTTGTACATTACTATGCCTTAGGGATGGTATACAATATCCACTATCAATGATGAAGTGAGAAGACGTGAGAAGAGAGGAGAGGAGAGAATATCTATATGAAAAGATAAATATGGCCATGCTATTTTGCTGTCGATGTGACCTCTAATTCCATTTTATGTAGATTTTTAAACCTATGACCCGATCCGACCCGAATTAGACCCAAACCGGATCCGTATTTCATGGATTGAGACTGGGTTATATATGGACCCGACCTGATCCGAATGATCCAATGGGTCAATAAATTCGGCCATGGATCCGACCCAACCCGATCCGATTTTTTATTGGGATGGGTACGGGTCCAATATCAAGACCCGATCAAGAAATTGGGTCAGGTCGGGATCACTCAAGATCCGATCTGACCCGACCCATTTGCAGGCCTATTGGTGGCCCAGCCCCTCATCCAAAGCTATCAAGATGGGCTGGCCCACCCCGACCCATCCCGACCCATCCCGACCAATCCCGACCCGCCTCTAAATGGATCGGGGCAGGCTGGTCTGTTTAACTGATGGGTTGAAAAAATCCCAATCTGACCTGACCCGCTATGGACCGCAGGTTAAACGGGCCAACCTGCCAAATTTTTTTTTTAAAAAAATTGTAAACATTAATATAAACTGATTTTCATATCCAATTTAAGCTCAAATCAATCTATCAAAATCTCACATCTCAATTCTTAGAGTCATAAAATGAAATTATCAAACTTAAACTAAATACTTAATATAATTCAAACTTAAAAGACTTTAAGTTCCAAGTTTCAAATTAATTTAGAGGCAAATCAAAGTCTCAAAAAATTATCCTCCACATCATTATTGTGGTTCTCATCATTCAATTATTCATCTTCTTCCTCTTCTTCATCAATTATCTCTTCTATAATATTAGAACTCTCCTTTGAAAGAGATGTTTTCACTTTTATAGCTAAATCATCATTTTCATCTACAAGTACCAAAAGCCAAAAACAAGAATTAGCCACAAAAAAAAAATAGCAGGGAGCAAAAATCAAGTAAATATCTAAAGCACAAGACAAGCTTACCATTAGGAGCAAAACCATACAGCCAATTACGAGTACAAAGAAGAACCTGCACTTTTTCTGGAAGCATGCTATTTTTATATTTGTTGAGCACTCGAGCACCAATGAAAAAGGCCGATTTTGATACAACAGTAGTAATGGGAATAGCCAAAACATCACATGCTATTATTGAAAGAATTGGAAATCGATGCTTATGACTTTTCCAATAGTGCAATACATCCAATTCTTTATAGAATCCAAACTCAAGTTTCAGCTCCTCCAAATAAAAATCCAATTAGGATTTTTCAGTATTTGCAATAGTTTAGCTC
Source organism: Elaeis guineensis (assembly GCF_000442705.2). NCBI lineage: Eukaryota > Viridiplantae > Streptophyta > Magnoliopsida > Arecales > Arecaceae > Elaeis > Elaeis guineensis. Next base: position 113,587,597 of record NC_025995.2, read on the forward strand.
TCAAACATTTTAATTTCTAATATCAATTACAAACATAAGTTAGATATATAACTAATAAAACAAATGTGAATATGAAAAAAATATTAAAAAAAGCACAAGATGAGACACTTACATCAAGTATTTTTTTTGCCTTTGTTTTCAATTAATCCTCCACTTGACATTGTCATATATGCATGTGATATGGATGGAAATTGGGAAGAACTATCTGGTGCATTTATGGAGTTGGCATATTGCTCAAAAAGTTTGTTCAACTTTGTCCTCACCTCCTTTACCATATCTTTTGCTTTACTTGCATCAATCTTTGGGTAAAAGTATTCCAACATTGTAAGCTTGATGCGTAGGTCAAGAACAGCCCCAAATGCAAGTACAACACTATATTAACTCCAATATTTATTAAACTTGCCTTTCATCCTCTTGCACATTCCACTTATCACCACATCTTCATTCCATTCATTTTCCAACAACAAGCACTCAATCTTTTAAACTTGCATAAAATAAAGATTGAAGGTAGGATAAGAAGGACCGAAAATCAAGTTGGTGGTCTCATAAAATGGCTCAAGGAATTCACATATTTTTTTCCTCTTGTCCACTCAAGGGATGTAGGGCAAAATTTATAGTTCTTATCAATCAGTTGGAGAGAAGCAAAAAATTTTTTGTATTTGATTGCACTCTCCAACATCAAATATGTGAAATTTCAATAGATAGATACATCCAAACGTAAGCCAATAAAAATGTCAATACCACTAATCTGCTTAATACATTCATCAAATTTTTGCATCATACTTTCTGAACCCTTCACATACTTGATTGATTCTCTAATCTTAATCAAAGCATCATTGGCTACTTTCAACCCTTCTTAAATAATGAGATTAAGAATGTGAGCACAACACTGCACATGAAAAAACTCACCACTACACAATAAGCTATTATTCAAATAAAGCTGCTCTTTCAAATTATCTTATATATTATTATTACTAAAGGCATGATCTAGAGTTAGAGAAAAAAATCTTATTCTCAATTCTCCAATCCTTCAAAAATTCATACAACTTTGCAGTTAATTCAACCCCCGAGTGTAGAGGAGGCATATGAGCAAAATTCAAAATTTTACTATTTAATTTCTAACCATCATCAACATAAGAGCAGTCAGAGTAATATAACCCTCACTAGTGTATGCAGTCCATACATCAGAAGTCAAGTAAACTCTATTGGGAATCTTAGCTAAGAGTTGTTTCAACTTTTCTTTTTCTCTTAAATAAATTTTCTGAATATCACTACAAACTGTGTTTCTAGAAATAGGAACAACATCAGAATTGATAAACTTCACCCAAGCCCTAATCCCAGGTTACTCAACAAATGAAAAGGGCAAATTATATTGAATAGTGGTAGATGCACACAATTCACGAGAAATTTTTTGATCTATTTTTCTAGATCTTTGTTTTCCATCAGCATTGATTATCATTTGCCCTACATCATGAAACTTTCTCATAGGATATTTTGGAAGATGACGGGTCATAGAAGAGGTCCCATATTTTTTTTCACCATAGTTATACTGTCTTTCACATCCATTACAAGCTGCCCTTTCTACACCATCTTTGCCTTTCCCCATTTTTGTGAAATAATTTCAAACATCAGAATATTCCCTTGTCCTCTTATTTGATTTCTCAACCCCAGGTTCAATTTCATTTTTACTATCTAATTTGGATTCTTCAGGCACTTTATCACCATCCATATTTACAACTTGATTCATTGCACTCATAGATCCAATCATGATGCAAGTAATCAGCCACACATCTATACAATAGAGAAATAAATTGATAATCTATCGATCATTCAATCAATAAAAAAAATAAAAAATTAATTAAAATAATAATTATATAAAATAAAAATTTAAATAAAAATTTAAATAATTACGTAAAGCGAGCACCGCGAATTGATCCAAAGAAGAAGATATAAAGAGAAAAATATATCTCGACGGATAAAGACCGGAGACGGTGATATACGTCTTGGAACCGTGCCATTCTTTCCATCTTCTAATCTCTCTCTCTCCTGTGCTAGTCTACAAGCCTACAAGGCTCTAAGGTCATAGAGATACGGAAGAAGTCTGCTTCGCGGCAACAAAGGGGAAGTTGTGGCCTCACGGGGGATTGGGGTACGGTCGTGCAGGCATCGGGGCGGAGGAGCTCGCCAGGCCCAGTTGCCAGGGAGAAGGGGGAAGGGGGGAGCGCGGGGGAATGGGAGCACGGTGTCGGGGAGGAGTTCACCGAGGAGTGAGGGAGGAGAGGGGCCGAGGAGTATGGAGGAGCTCGTGGGGGCCAGAGATGCAGGCACCGACGGGGGGGAGGGAAGAGGGGGGCCGAGGGTTGTGATGCAGGCGTCATCGCATCGGGGAGCACGGAGGAGGTAGGGGGCTGGATTGGCGGATTGCGGTCGTCGGGGACGATGGGGAGTGGAGGGAGGAGGGGGGCCGACCGTCCGAGACCGTGATGCAGGCATCGGAGAGTGCGGAGGCCCTCGCCGGTCGTTGGGGTTGTACCAAAAAAAATAAAGAGAAGAGACTCATAGTGGGCGATGGGAATTAGGCGACCATCGATGGCGTTCGAACGTCAACGGTGGTGGGCCGGCGGCGGTTTGACGGTCTCTCCTCTGAGTTCTGACCTCTCCTTCTCGTTGAAAGCCTGAAAGGGATAAGTAAGGAAAAAGGACGAGAGACGAGAGTGAGAATTGGGAATTAAAAATTTTAGATTCAGGCCTTTGCCTTTGGGGTTGTCGGTTAGGAATTCAGAATTTGGAGTTGGAATCGAGAATGGGACTGTAGGAGGCTCAGGCCTGGCCGCCTGGAAGTCCATGAGTGGAGGTTGGAGCGACAGGAGTCTGATAGATTATTCTGATTTTGATCCATCAATAACTATAAGTAATACAATAATAATTAATTGATTTTAATATATATATATATAAATAAAAAGAAATGAACCAGCCCGTTTCGATCCGTCTTGATCTGTGATCTAAATGGAATGAATCATTTGATTCGCTTTTAAATAGATTATTAAAATATAAATCTAATCCATTCCATTTAAATGACGGGCGGATCCGACCCAAATTTACAGCTTCACTTTCATCCGCGTTATCCAAGCCCTGTTCCTTTTTGCGTCCCCCAGTCCTTTAAGAAAAAAAAAAAAAAAAAAAAACTGGAACCCTCGAACCCCTGCGAACTCCTTCCCTTTCTTGGTCTCATCTTCGTTGATCCCTCGTTGTTTCTCTCCCTTCTCTCGTTCTGGTGCTCTCTCTTCCTCTCCCAATGGCGACCGCTCTCGAGAAGAGGGCGAAGGAAGCTTTCGTCGACGATAACTTCGATCTTGCCGTGGATCTCTACACGCAGGCCCTCGACATGGACCCCACGAACGCAGATCTCTACGCCGACCACGCCCAGGCCAATATCAAGCTCGACAACTTCACTGGTAGGCGTTCGCTGAGAATCCTCTTATCTATTGTTACTGGCTGGTGTTTTTAGGCTTTCAGCTTTATTTGCTCCGTTCTTTGAGTCCCCTTGCATGTTCTATTGTTGCCTGTGGTGAAAATTCAGTTGTTTATGATTATATGGTGGCGGTGTATTTATATATAAGTTGGTAGCAGGTTGGTTGATTGATTTATCGGCGAGGACTTTTTTTCTCGATTTTGCGATCACTTTTCATCTAATTTGATCGTTTTCATAACTCGTTTGGCATTCTCATTCGATTTTGTTAGATTGGTTATATCTATGAGGGTCTTTCTCGCACAATTTGGATTCTTGCGGCTTCCTGGAGCCAGTCTTTGCGTCCTGGAGAATTATAATTAGGCATGCGATGGCCTCTTATTTGAGTGCCCCACATTGTGTGGTAAAACAGTCTCTGTGCTAACCGTTGAGTGATATTACTTATCTGGTTTGCGATATTCTATTTTTCAGTAGATCAATTTATCAATATCATTGTGACAGCAAACCAGTCACTTTAATTCCATAAATGAAACATAGCTTAGTGAAATATGGACAAGAAATAAAAGGGTATTACTAATATAAAGCAATATGACTATATCCATGGCCGGCAGCAGGTCACAGTTGATTCATGCTGTTGGTTGTCTGGGTACTGTTGCTTATTAACTGCATAATGTCCGTCTGTCCATGCCAGTTCCTCAAAGTCATTACTTTTTAAATATTGATGCAAGAGGAACTAAGACAGATTTTTCACCATAGTCCTTTTTTAACCTGTATTCTCAAGCTGAATGTCTTTAAGCAAGAGTAACTTTGCTTGTGGAATTGGAAGCTGCCCTTCTTTCTAGGGAAAGAGAAACATCTGAAAATTCTGCCACCTATTCTAAGTAGTAGGTTGTAGACATGTGCTCTTATGGATTGGAGCTTTAGGGGGCCAGCTGGCTTCTCAGGAACATAAAGGAGCTAATTCATACATCTGATGATGATAATGGCTTAAATAGTCTGGCTAGTTGTTGCTATGTGTGGGAAGGACAGATCCTCACCCAACGCTACCTTTGCGAGCATTTGCTATTTCTTGTTGATTTCTCTCTCTCTCTCTCTCTCTCTCTCTATATGTTATAGCCCAAAACCCAGCCCAACCAAGCCCAATCCAGCAGACCCAAGCCAAAAAAAAAAAAAAATAGAGGATTCAAATCGGGAAGAAGACTCCCGATAGGAGTCTTCTTCTCCGGCGAGACCAGGCAAATCGGGAATCCTAGGACCTCTTGGAGTCCTAGGGTCCTCTATAAGAAGGCCTCCCCTTTCCCTTGGAGCCGATCATCGGCCCTTTTCTCCTCTTTTCCTCTCCGATTTTTCCGAAGTAGAGCCGCGGATCCTTGCCTTGTTCTCGCCGTGACTGCTCACCGACGAGGTCACCGAAGGTCGAAGTGAGTCTTCTTCTTCTTTCCCTCTTCCTTCTCCTTCCTCCCATGCCCTTGTGCGCGGCTGCCGGCGACGAAAATCGCCGATTTTCGGTCGGAAAAAGGGACCTCTGTTTTGGTCTCTTTTTCCCGTGGATTTTCCGGCGCCGGCGATCGAAATTGATCGCCGGCAATGCTCCTCTGCGACCGGGGGAGTGGCCCCCCTCTGCCACCGGCCTCCGCCACGACGGCCGTGGTTTGAACGGCCCTGCACAAGGAGGGGACTGCCGTCCCCTATTTCGGCCCAAAGGAAACCCACGGGAGAAAAAAAAAAGAAAAAGAAAAGAAAAGAAAAAGAAGAAAAAGAGAAAAAGAAAAGGAAAGAAAAAAAAAGAAAAAGAAGAAAAAGAGAAAAAGAAAAGAAAAGAAAAGAAAAAAATAAAAATAAAAATAAATAAATAAATAAATAAATAAATAAGAAAATAATAAAAAAATGATGAGAGAGAGAGTTTCTCTTTCTTTTTTTCAGTCTGAACCCTGATTTTCTCTCTCTAGAATTGAACTTTCTCTCTCTACTTTCTCTCTCTAGAATTTTCTCTCTCTAGCTTGTTTCTCTCTTTTGATGGATTTCTCTCTCTCTAAAGTTATTCCTCTAGGATTAGCGTAGTGGAAGGCTTCATCTGATGATTTTGATCGAGTTTAGGGAAGAGTCTGATTTTAAGTGAGGTTTTGATTTGGGATTTGTTTAGATTGAATTTTGAATTAAAATTAATGTAAAAATATAATTTTGGATAATAGGCACGGAAGAATCTCCTAGAAGTTAGTCGATCTGTTCATTCAGTGCTCCGTGAAAGGTAAGTAATGAATCATCTTCTCGAGATGTTCCATATTTATTCTGAAAAATAAATAATTATTCTCTGAAATTATGCATGATTTATGAAATTATGTTTTGAAAGAAAAATACTTTTGAAATATTATGGTACGTCGATTATGCACATGTTCAGTGAAAAAAATTATGATATATTATGATACAAAGTGTTTTGATACAGATCGGATTTATGCTCTCAGCCTAACTATGTTTCAGTGGGCCCCGCCAATGGGGATTATACGTTGGTACTCAGTGGATCCTGCCAGTGGGGGTTGTGTGCTGGTATTCTGTGGACCCCGCCAATGGGGGTTAAACGTTGGTCATAGTCAAGGCTGTTGAGTTACGAGTATTTTGAATCGAATCGGATTTATGATTATATTATATGTGAATATTTGAAAATATTTGATTTGTATTAAATCAGCATGAAATATACTCTTATGTTTATTTGCAGCATTATTCTTGAAAATTATATAATATCTGAATTATCTAGTTGAGATATTTGTTACTTACTGGGCTGTCTAGCTCATTACTTTTCTTTCTATTTTTCAGATTCAGATAATTTCGAGCGTGGGATGAAATATTGGGACAGAGCTTTTAGAAGCGAGATTAGCATTGTCAACTTCATTGAACTTATATCTATTGTTTTTATTTTTTTAGCAAAAATTTTATTGGATGTAAGACATTTGATTTAATTACTTGAATTACAGTTGAATAATAATTATTTGAATTTATTCCGCTGTGATGCATTGATATCGTGATGAGATGCCTTGCATGCTTATGGAGAGAGTTTTTCATAAGTATGCGGCGGTTGCCACGACCCTCGATTCACAATCTCGGATCGGGGGCGTGACAATTAATATGGTATCAAAGCATAAGTGGATAAATTATGACACATAGAATTTGACATAGTATGAGTGTAGGTGGGTAAACATTAAGAATATTGGGACGTTAAAGTATGAGCATCATAATAAATCCATCCTAACAAATAGATAAATGAATCTAATAAGGTTTTACTACTACAAGGTTATCATGCCTCCCTGTAGAATGACAAGAACTACTCAAGGAATTGCAAGAGAGACATCACAACCACGGGATGGTAGCACTCCCCATCTGACCAGTAGCACCCCTCAGGAGGAGGGAGTCGTAGATCTTAATGGGAGTGCTTCGAGAGCACGTCAAGAACCAAATATGGCTCAGTTAATGTAGACCCTAATCAGGATGGTACAAGCGCAACAACAAATACAACAGCAAATGTTTGAACAACAGCAGATACAATGAGATACACAACAACATCAGCATCCACCACCACAATATGGAGAGCAACCAGTACAACAGAACAACATTTCAGAATTTAAAAAGCTTGCTTCTCCAGCTTTCAAGGGGACTACTGAACCTTTGGAGGCTGATAACTGGATAATGGAGATGGAGAAGGCTTTCGCTGTCCAAGAGTGTCTTGATGAAGAAAAGATTCGATATGCGGCTTATTTACTACAAGGAGAAGCATACAACTGGTGTCAGCGACTACAGCGCAAGCATGAACAAGACGGCGAAATACTTACCTGGGAAAGATTTCGGATTGCATTCTATGATCAATATTTTTCTCGGAGTATAAGGATCCAGAAAGAGCAAGAGTTTATTTATTTGAAGCAAAAGGGTATGAGTGTGACTGAATATGAAGCAAAATTTACAGAGTTAGCAAAATTTGCTCCGAGATTAGTAGATGGTGAGCAAGAACGTGTTCACAAGTTTGAGATGGGACTGAGAACTGAGATTCGAAAACAAGTGGTTCCATATGAATTGACAATTTATGCCGATGTGGTAAACAAAACACTGATAATTGAAAGGGAAGTCAATGAAGAACGCATGGAAAGAGAAAGAAAGCAAAGAAAGAGAGCAAAATCAAATGACACACAAGGGTAGAATAATAAAAAACATCAAAAGATCAGCTAAGGGAGCAGTAGACAATAAGACTCAACAGATTGATGGTGAGCCGTGCTCCAGATGTGGTAAAAATTATGCAGACAAGGATTGTTATTGGAATACAGATGCTTGTTTCAAATGTGGTCAGATGGATCATAAAATTGCTAGCTGTCCGCTAAATACTGAAAATCAAGTTGGCCAAAGAACTCATGAAGGACAATATAAGGGTGGTGGACAGATTCCTAAAAACCAGGGAAGAATGAATGCGCTTACTCAACAAAATGCACAGACTTCCAATACAATGGTGACAGGTATGAAAAATTTTGAGGACGAAATTTCTTTTTAGGGGTGAAGAATGTTATAGCCCAAAACCCAGCCCAACCAAGCCCAATCCAGCAGACCCAAGCCCCCCAAAAAAAAAAAAAAACAGAGGATTCAAATCGGGAAGAAGACTCCCGATAAGAGTCTTCTTCTCCGACGAGATCAGGCAAATCGGGAATCCTAGGACCTCTCAGAGTCCTAAGGTCCTCTATAAGAAGGCCTCCCCTTTCCCTTGGAGCCGATCATCGGCCCTTTTCTCCTCTTTTCCTCTCCGATTTTTTCGAAGGAGAGCCGCGGATCCTTGCCTTGTTCTCGCCGTGACTGCTCACCGACGAGATCACCGGAGGTCGAGGTGAGTCTTCCTCTTCTTCCCCTCTTCCTTCTCCTTCCTCCCATGCCCTTGTGCGCGGCTGCTGGCGACGGAAATCGCCGATTTTCGGTCGGAAAAAGGGACCTCTGTTTTGGTCTCTTTTTTTCGTGGATTTTCCGGCGCCGGTGATCGAAATTGACCGCCGGCAATGCTCCTCTGCGACCGGGGGAGTGGCCCCCCTCTGCCGCCGACCTCCGCCACGGTGGCCGCGGCCTGAACGGCCCGGCACAAGGAGGGGACTGCCGTCCCCTGTTTCGGCCCAAAGGAAACCCACGGGAGAAAAAAAAAAAGAAAAAGAAAAGAAAAGAAAAAAAAAAGAGAAAAAGAAAAGGAAAGAAAAAAAAAGAAAAAGAAGAAAAAGAGAAAAAGAAAAGAAAAGAAAAGAAAAGAAAAGAAAAGAATAAAAATAAAAATAAATAAATAAATAAATAAATAAATAAATAAATAATAAAAAAATGATGAGAGAGAGAGTTTCTCTCTCTTCTCTCTTTTTTTTCAGTCTGAACCTTGACTTTTTCTCTCTAGAATTGGACTTTCTCTTTACTTTCTCTCTCTAAAATTTTTTCTCTCTAGCTTGTTTCTCTCTCTTGATGGATTTCTCTCTCTCTAAAGTTATTCCTCTAGGATTAGCGTAGTGGAAGGCTTCATCTGATGATTTTGATCGAGTTTAGGAAAGAGTGATTTTAAGTGAGGTTTTGATTTGGGATTTGTTTAGATTGAATTTTGAATTAAAATTAAAGTAAAAATATAATTTTGGATAATAGGCACGGAAGAATCTCCTAGAAGTTAGTCGATCTGTTCATTCAGTGCTCCGTGAAAGGTAAGTAATGAATCATCTTCTCGAGATGTTCCATATTTATTCTGAAAAATAAATAATTATTCTCTGAAATTATGCATGATTTATGAAATTATGTTTTGAAAGAAAAATACTTTTGAAAAATTATGGTACGTCGATTATGTACATGTTCAGTGAAAAAAAATTATGATATATTATGATACAAAGTGTTTTAATACAGATCGGATTTATGCTCTCAGCCTAACTATGTTTCAGTGGGCTCCGCCAATGAGGATTATACGTTGGTACTCAGTGGACCCTGCCAGTGGGGGTTGTGCGCTGGTGTTTGTGGACCCTGCCAGTGGGGGTTGTGCGCTGGTATTCTGTGGACCCCGTCAATGGGGGTTAAACATTGGTCATAGTCAAGGCTGTTGAGTTACGAGTGTTTTGAATCGAATCGGATTATGATTATATTATATGTGAATATTTGAAAATATTTGATTTGTATTAAATCAGCATGAAATATACTCTTATGTTTATTTGCAGCATTATTCTTGAAAATTATATAATATCTGAATTATCTAGTTGAGATATTTGTTACTTACTGGGCTGTCTAGCTCATTACCTTTCTTTCTATTTTTCAGATTCAGATAATTAATTTCGAGCGTGGGACAAAATATTGGGACAGAGCTTTTAGAAGCGAGATTAGCATTGTCAACTTCATTGAACTTAGATCTATTGTTTTTATTTTTTTAGCAAAAATTTTATTGGATGTAAGACATTTGATTTAATTACTTGAATTACAGTTGAATAATAATTATTTGAATTTATTCCGCTGTGATGCATTGATATCGTGATGAGATGCCTTGCATGCTTATGGAGAGAGTTCTTCATAAGTATGCGGCGGTTGCTGCGACCCTCGATTCACAATCTCGGGTCGGGGGCGTGACACTATATATATATATATATATATATATAATATGAGGTATAACCCTATCATACATTCCTCTCTTTTCTTTTTTTCCCTTCCCTTATTTTTTTTTTTAAAAACCATAATGATTAATAGAACTCTATTTTTAGAAAAGCTACAACACTCTCGAAAAACTATATTGTTGCAAGACATCCTAACTTTCCTTTTTCCAAAAATGTGATTGGGGCAGTTTCTAGTATGAGTTTGTTGTTTTTTCAATTTTTTTTTTCATGTCATTTAGTGCACAGATCATGCCCTCATTGATATCTTTTCCCAGGTTGTTAGTTTTATGTATTTCTCTTTTATTTTGCAGAAGCTGTTGCAGATGCAAATAAAGCGATTGAGTTGGATCCTTCAATAGCGAAAGCTTACTTGCGAAAGGGGTTGGTTCATTTTTTTCCTGTACCATTATGTTATGCGCTATTTCTATAGTTGATCTTGTTGTGTGCCTTGTACAATCGTTTGGGCATTTTAACTATTAAGATTTAACAGCATTGAGCCTTTAAGTATGGGCTGACCCTTTGGTTCTTATTCATTGGACGGAGCATGTTAAAACAGGGTTTGGGCCTAACGGACTGCTGACCCAGGCAACTGTCATCCTTGATTTTGTTGTATAAATGAAATACTAATCATAAACCATTTGTTGCTTGAATAAGTTAAAGGTTATCAGTATTGAATCTTATTTTCAGGGTTATACATAGATGGTACATTCATGTATGTACCTATGAGGTCTGTCATAAGCAGGTCCTGGTTGTTTTAGATACTGTTGGAGAACGTAGTAAAATGTACTCTCTCTCTCTCTCTCTCTCTCTCTCTCTCTCTATAGATAGACAGACAGACAAACGTGTATTTTGAACTCTGGATCTTGTCAATAAGGTTTGCACTGAATTCTACTAGAAGATACCTTGAAGATTTCTTGGGAACTTTCAAAAACACATAATTAGACACATGGGGCTATCGATGAAGTTATTGAATTTGTGCATCTCTTTACGTTGTTTCAGACATGAATGTTCAAGTTATGACATATTCATCATAATCAAAACTGACTACCTATGCGTATAAAAGAAGACAGCTGCATCGTTCACCTTTCTCCTTTTTTTGGCTAAATCTTAACATGAGAAAAACAACCTTAGTATCTTCTCAGATCATTTTATTTTATTTTATTTTTAGGCCTCATTATTTTGATGCCTGTACTTTTTCTTATTATATGCATCTATTTATTGGATGCAATTGTTGATTTCTACAATTAGAAGTCATACTTTGAAAGTCTAGGTAGATGTTTTTACATTTCCTTATGGTTGTTTTCTTCATACTTTTTATTTACATGAAGAAGTCCGTGCAATTCACTAATTTGAAGATAGCATTGCATAGTAATTGAGCTTGTGCTTTTGTGATCAATTAACTTAGTTTCTCTCCCTTCTGTTTGAATAGGTTCCATTTGCTTAGCTTGCAGTATAGTTATTTCATGTGGGTTGGTATGATGCCATTTGATTTTAAACAATTAGGTCACTATGTTTTGCTCATATACATGACATTTGCTAGGGAAGTCTTGACACTCCATGTGGATTGATGGTACCTGCTGGATACTGGATTTCTCATTTATTTTTAAACTTTTGATTGCCTTTGTAATTTTTTTTCTTTCAAGTAATCGATGGTGTAAAATTGTGCTGACAGAACTGCTTGTATCAAACTTGAAGAATATCAGACTGCGAAGACAGCTCTTGAAGCAGGTGCCTTGTTGGCACCTGGAGATTCAAGATTCACACAATTGATCAAAGAATGTGATGAGCGCATTGTAGGTATAATCTCGATTTAAACTTTGTGCTTTCTTCACATTGGATGCAATGACAGTTCTGTTGATGTCATGCATGGATGGAATGATACGATGAACTGGTCATCAATTGTTTATTTATATCTAAAGCGATTTTTACATAAGTCTTCCTCATGATTCTCATCAATAAACTCAATTAAAAGCAAGCATATTGTTAAGCTGGGATAGTTCTAATGAAATTTTCTTCATGTCATGCTTGCTTTTGTGCAGAGGAAACTATTAATCTGCCCAAAAAGGTGATGCCCGATGCTTTACCAAGTACCATGTCTCCTCCATCAAATATATGTACTGAAATCAGAAAGTTTCCTCAGTTCCCAAAAGATTCACCCTGTCAATCTGAACTAATCCCAAACAAACCAAAGTACAGGTGATTCTTCCTAATCATGATTGGCCTTCTAACTTTGTTTCATTTCTGATACTTGTGAATCTTTCATGGTCTCTGTGCATGCTGTAATGTTTAATGGAACTGCTCCCACAGCAAATCTTCTTAAAATAAGAGCACATGATGTTTTAAAGCCTTTCTGCTATTTTTTGCCAACTGTGTGCAAGGTTTGTGTATTTCTGACACACATTGTAAGCTGATATATTGAATTTTCCCCATTTGTCACATTATATTATTGTTTTGAATATGCTTTGAAGAGTATTTCATTTGCTACACCCCCGGCTTGAAGTATCGCATTATGGTGGTGTACTTGTTACATGCTAGTACCATATGTATTGCAGTACACCATATCTACTGATGGTGCTGGTATGGGTTGGTATGGTATAATATATAGGCAATTTAAGGTGTGGTAAAGGTTGGTTTGTATGGCAACGTGGTTGTTTTTTTTATACTTGGCTGCACCATCATCAAACCTGGAGTTTGAGTTATGAGCATAAAGAGAGAGCAATGCTTCTCTCTCTCTCACAAAAATTTTAAGTAGGTTTTGAAAGATGTAACCGTGAAAAGTGACATTAAGGCTTAATGTCTAGTAAGCTTTATGATGCTATCACATATTTCTACTCTCATATGGTAGTAAGGTTTAAGACTAAATTTATTCAGAAGCTTCTGGAAGTACAGAAGGTTTAACCCAGTTAGGTGTCAAAAGAGTTCAAATTATATTTGTTAATTGCTTATTTAAGTAGAAGGCCGTTTGTGGACAACAGTGGTGAGGTAGGGGAAGAAGAAAAGTTATTCGTGTGGTTGCTTCTTTGAAAATGATCTTAATGGTTCAGGGTGTGATTGTTTTCTCACTATCCAGGGGCTAGAACCAAAGTAGCCTAATTTTAAGCTGTGGTGGCTCATTTAAATTTGATGGGAAGCAAAGGGTTTCAGGTTAAAAGTGAGTATCCCATTCCACTTTAGAGAACTTTCCATAGAGGGAAATGGCTTTTATTATTTGAGGAAAATTTTGAGGCCAATTTTAGGCTTTGTAGGGTGCTTTCTTATGGTGAAATGTGGCCTACTGTGTCCCAGTCGGATCTGATGCATGCGTAGGCCAATTCACCAACTGACTTTTGTATTATACATTTTGTTTTTTGTTTTAATGTTTTTATTCTATTTGATTTTATATTCTCCCATTGTCTTGGTGGATATTTTCCATTGTGCAAATTTATGATTTGCAAAAGATATGGAAGTTGCATCTGTTTACATTTTCAAGTAAATTTCATTAAATTAAGGTAGAAAAGCGCTTGATTGACAAGAATGTATTCATACATTTATATCCTATATTCAGTATCTTGCTCAAGTTACCATGTTTCATTTTTGTGTGCTATATTGCTATCGATCACATATTGTTTGGATTTTGCTTAAATTGTAGTGAAGCATTAATTATTGGGAAATAAATGTTTGTTGGTTTATCTCTGCCCATTTCCAGTGCATGGTTGTTTTTGCAATAAATGATCATGGGTTGGTTGTCTTTGCAATGCAGGCATGACTATTATAATTCTTCTACAGAAGTGGTTTTGACCATTTTTGCTAAGGGTATTCCAGCTAACAATGTATCTGTTGACTTTGGTGAGCAAATGGTATGCTCTTCCACGTTCTGTTATCCTTTTCCTTTTTGATGTGTTATTTGATGCATTACTAGTTTTATCTGGTTCAGTAAATGTGGAACATGATTTGTTTTGTGCCAATACTGGATCATGGTTTTCTTCATCTTTTCAGTTGAGTGTTCTAATAGACATCCCTGGGGAGGAAACATATCATTTTCAACCACGTTTATTTGGAAAGGTATGCACTTGATCTGATATTTCATCTTATGTGCAGATAATGATTATCATCATGATATAGGAAGGGATTGAGTGATTCTCTTATTCACCTTTTATGAAAACCGGCCTTTTCCTTCTTCATGCTCTGTTAAAGGATTGGCACTATTCTGTCCATTGTCATTGGGCATGTTAAATTTGTTGTATGTGAGTAAATCAAATCATCAAATTTGATGTTGAACCACCTCTGTATAGAGTGAAAAATTTTTGCAAGTTATGATTCTGCTAGAACAGAGCACATGCACTGCACATGAAGAGAAACACATTGTATGCGTATGGGAGAAACCAACATACAGGGTGAGGCTCAAAGGAGGCTGCATTTGCAAGATAAAAACATCATCTTCTTTTTTTTTTTTTTTAAAAAAAAATTAAATGGATGCAGGGTTCTCTAGGGAAAATGCGGGAGGCTTTGGAGCCCAAATGCACATCTGGACTCTATAGTCTTTCAGGTTACTCATTTTTTTTAAAACTGTTTAGGCATCTCTGTTCCAAGACTTGTAATTTTACTCATGGATTAAGAAAAGAGAATTGAAGGGCCGTAAACTCTGATAGGTAATGTGCCCAGATGCAAAAGTGCTCCAGACAAAAGCATGCAGTGTTGCACTTTTCATTTTAAACATTTGTTCTGAAGCTGACCATATTGCATGCAGACAAATTAGATCTGTTCTGACTTTGAAGGAAGTTCTATTTACAGTTGTGTTCCATTGTATTCCTACCATTTGCTGTCTTAATATGTTATATGGATACGGGTATGAGAGTGTGGTGTATCTAAGCTTTTCTTACGAATCCATACACAAGTCTTGCAGCCAATACTCATATATGTGTCAGGTGTAGGCAGATATTTTAATATAGTCATCTAACCAAATATGCAAATATGAACTGTAAGATGCATATTAAGAACATCTGCATCACCAGCTTCTTGATGGCACTGTTGCCAAATCATCATAATTCACGAAATCATACTTCTCAATGTATGCATTATTATCTTGGTGGCAGTCATAATGTACATTAGGAGACAACCTAGCTGAGAGGGCCAGCCCCTTCTATCAAGTATTTCTAGAAAAGGATACTCGATGAATGTTTTCATAAGCTTGTTTCTCATGCAAAAGTTGTGTTTTTGCCTATTGTCCTCTTTTTTGAGAACAGAGGGTCAATCAGCTAAGCGCTCATTCTTTTTTTTTTTTTTTTTTTGGGATTAATAAAGATAACTGACTGGAGTTCTCTTTTTGTTGTGTGCAACATTTGTTATAGCGGAACATGATCTTCCAAAATATGCCTTAGCCTTCACGTCCAGCTTTGTTAATTGATAAGTTCCCATGATCATGACTCGATGAGCCTGGTGCTACAATGTCTTTTTTTATAGGGAATAGCTGATTGGGGGCTCATGGATTTCAGCATGATTAATATTTTGTTTTATGCAAATTTTTATTGTTTATTGTTTTAAATCAGTGAGAAACTATCATGTGCTTGTTGATGGTCCATAATCATCACGATCATCCTTTTGTGTGTGTGTGTGTGTGTGTTTATTTTAAAGTTGGTCTATATGGTTTTGGAGACTGAATTATTAGCAAAACATTGAATTTCAGATGCATTCCTGAACTTTGTTTCATGTACATATTTCATTTATTACAGTTTTTGTTACATTTCTAAGTATGATCTTTTCTTCCTTCCTGATGGTGGTTGGGCAACAAGCAGATTATACCAGAAAAATGCAGATATGCTGTCATGTCTTCCAAAATTGAAATCCGTCTTTCAAAAGCCGAACCTATCACATGGATGTCTTTGGAATTTAGTGACAGGAGAACAGTCCCCCAGAAGATAAACACACCATCAGGTAGTGTAAGTTTCTTGTTAGTGTGATGATTTGTGCACATGGCCTTTTTCCAACAAAAGAAGGGGAAAAGAACTATAAATTTTTTGATAATTCTTAAAATATGACAATTTCCCTGTTCAAGAGCCAGAAACCACTTGATAAGTAGGTTGCCTTATCTGCCCATACATGTGTGCAATGCACACCTTTGACTGTGTTGGAGCATGTACTCACCTGTCACAATGAAATTCAATGTATCTGAATTTGCTTATCTGCTTCCTGTTGACATCGGCACCACCTTTGCTCAAGGGTTAAAGACTCTTTTAGATCTCAACTTTAAAACTGAATTTTCTAGTTAACTTTTCATGTTTCATCTGAGGTAAAAGAAATCCTCCAAAAAAATATAATCCAATTTGGAGGTGGTTTTATTGCTCCTACTTGCAAGTATGCAGTTGTTTCAGTAGCCATGTAACTCATTTTACCCAACATGAAGCATCCTATTTGCAAAACAATATTGACAATTATCTAAATAAAATGGACCTTCGATTGTCATTTTACAGAAGAATAAGATTACATATTGTTACTATAAAGTTGTTTGGTTTTCCTGCATGTGCAATGCTTTGTTTGGTTTTGGTTCATTCACCGGCTGATAATGGACTTTAAACTTGTCCCATATGAAAGTCCAGTACATAATTTAGGGATGGCAATCGGTCCACCAACCCGCAAATCCAACCCACTCAACCCGCTTGTGGGGCGGATAAATGGATGAGCTAAATGGGTCATTGGACGGGGCAGGTAAAAAATCTAATAACCCACTGCGGGTATGGGGTGGGTGTGGGTTTATGCCCCGCCCCGCATATGTGGAAAATATTAAAATACCGTTATATATATATGAGGCATAGTTTTGACTTTTGACTAGGGTTAATTTCTTTTGACTTCTCTTGGCATGTGATAGAATGGATGGAATAATATTTCTTTTCTTATATATCCATTTATTTTGAGAATTTGTGTTAGACAATTATGTGGTATGCTCTTATATTTGTATTGTACAATTTGGAACAATTCTATATTAGAACTTGTGTTGGACACAATTTGGTGTTGAACTTATATTGGACACAATTTGATGTTGAACTTATAAAAATTTATGTTTATGTTCAAATTTGAATAATTGAATGTGTTAACAAGCACGGCGGGGGGTGGGGCCAACAAGATTTGCGTTATATCTTCTGCATTGAGCAACCAAACTGTGCCATGAATTTCCCATCTCTTTTCTTAAATTAGGAAAGCGTATCTACTTTAGGAATGAACAAATGTTTTGGGAGGAGTCTTCCATCTTTTTTTTTCTTCTCTTGTGGCATCGATTTATATTTAATGCTTTTTTTTTTT